>NW_006769434.1:134925-137327 GCF_000442215.2 Lipotes vexillifer
ATGGTTGTTAGTATTTGCCTTATGTATTGAGGTGCTCCTATGTTGGGGGCATAAGTATTTACAATTGTTATATCTTCTTCTTGGATCGATCCCTTAATCATTATGTAGTGTCCTTCTTTGTCTCTTCTGATAGTCCTTATTTTAAAGTCTATTTTGTCTGATATGAGAATTGCTACTCCAGCTTTCTTTTGGTTTCCATTTGCATGGAATATCTTTTTCCATCCCCTTACTTTCAGTCTGTATGTGTCTCTAGGTCTGAAGTGGGTCTCTTGTAGACAGCATATATATGGGTCTTGTTTTTGTATCCATTCAGCCAATCTGTGTCTTTTGGTGGGAGCATTTAGTCCATTTACATTTAAGGTAATTATCGATATGTATGTTCCTATTCCCATTTTCTAAATTGTTTTGGGTTCGTTATTATAGGACTTTTCCTTCTCTTGTGTTTTTGTCTAGAGCAGTTCCTTTAGCATTTGTTGTAAAGCTGGTTTGGTGGTGCTGAACTCTCTCAGCTTTTGCTTGTCTGTAAAGGTTTTAATTTCTCCATCAAATCTGAATGAGATCCTTGCTGGGTAGAGTAATCTTGGTTGCAGGTTTTTCTCCTTCATCACTTTCAGTATGTCCTGCCACTCCCTTCTGGCTTGTAGAGTTTCTGCTGAGAGATCAGCTGTTAACCTTATGGGGATTCCCTTGTGTGTTATTTGTTGTTTTTCCCTTGCTGCTTTTAATATGCTTTCTTTGTATTTAGTTTTTGACAGTTTGATTAATATGTGTCTTGGCGTATTTCTCCTTGAATTTATCCTGTATGGGACTCTCTGTGCTTCCTGGACTTGATTAACGATTTCCTTTCCCATATTAGGGAAGTTTTCAACTATAATCTCTTCAAATATTTTCTCAGTCCCTTTCTTTTTCTCTTCTTCTTCTGGAACCCCTATAATTCGAATGTTGGTGCGTTTAATGTTGTCCCAGAGGTCTCTGAGACTGTCCTCAGTTCTTTTCATTCTTTTTTCTTTATTCTGCTCTGCAGTAGTTATTTCCACTATTTTATCTTCCAGGTCACTTATCCGTTCTTCTGCCTCATTTATTCTGCTATTGATCCCATCTAGAGTATTTTTCATTTCATTTATTGTGTTGTTCATCATTGTCTGTTTCATCTTTATTTCTTCTAGGTCCTTGTTAACTGCTTCTTGCATTTTGTCCATTCTATTTCCAAGATTTTGGATCATCTTTACTATCATTATTCTGAACTCTTTTTCAGGTAGACTGCCTATTTCCTCTTCATTTGTTAGGTCTGGTGGGTTTTTATCCTGCTCCTTCATCTGCTGTGTGTTTTTCTGTCTTCTCATTTTGCTTATCTTACTGTGATTGGGTTCACCTTTTTGCAGGCTGCAAGTTCGTAGCTCCCGTTGTTTTTGATGTCTGTCTCCAGTGGCTAAGGTTGGTTCAGTGCGTTGTGTAGGCTTCCTGGTGGAGGGGACTAGTGCCTGTGTTGTGGTGTATGAGGCTAGATCTTGTCTCTCTAGTGGGCAGGTCCACGTCTGGTGGTGTGTTTTGGGGTGTCTGTGGACTTATTATGATTTTAGGCAGCCTCTCTGCTAGTGGGTGGGGTTGTGTTCCTGTTTTGCTATATGGTTGGCATAGGTTGTCCAGCACTGTAGCTTGCTGGTCGTTGAGCGAAGCTGGGTGCTGGTGTTGAGATGGAGATCTCTGGGAGATTTTCGCCGTTTGATATTATGTGGGGCTGGGAGGTCTCTTCTTGACGAGTGTTCTGAAGTTGGCTCTCCCACCTCAGAGGCAGAGTCCTGACTCCTGGCTGGAGCAGCAAGAGCCTTTCATCCACTCGGCTCAGAATAAAAGGGAGAGAAAGGCAAGAAGAAAGAAAGGATGGAGGGAGGGAGGAGGGAAGGAAGGAAGGTATGAGGGAAGGAAGGAAAAAATACGGAAAGAAAGAAGATACAGTTAAATAAAATAAAGTATAATAAAGTTATTGAATTAAAAAAATACTTAGAGAAAAAAAAAGGGACGGATAGAACCTTTATGAGGGAAGGAAGGAAAAAATACGGAAAGAAAGAAGATACAGTTAAATAAAATAAAGTATAATAAAGTTATTGAATTAAAAAAATACTTAGAGAAAAAAAAAGGGACGGATAGAACCTTTTTAGGACAAATGCTGGAAGCAAAGTTATAGAGACAAAATCTTACATAGAAGCATACACATATACCCTCACAAAAAGAGGTAAAGTGGAAAAAATCATAAAACTTGCTCTCCAAGTCCACCTCCTCAATTTGGGACGATTCGTTGTCTCAAAAAGGGAAGGAAGGAAGGAAAGATAGAAAGAAGGTAAAGTATAATAGAGTTCTTTAAATTAAAATTAATTATTAAGAAAAAAAATTAAAAAAAAAAA
>NW_006769434.1:138416-180527 GCF_000442215.2 Lipotes vexillifer
GGTGAGTGCCGGTCGGCACCGATCCTCTGTGCGGGAATCTCCCCGCTTTGCCCTCCGCACCCCTGTTGCTGCGCTCTCCTCCGCGGCTCCCGCAATCTCTGCCCGCGAAGGGGCTTCCTAGTGTGTGGAGACCTTTCCTCCTTCACAGTTCCCTCCCACTGGTGCAGGTGCCGTCCCTATTCTATTGTGTCTGTTTTTAATTAATTTTTTCTTTTGCCCTACCCGTACGTGGGGAGTTTCTTGCCTTTTGGGAGGTCTGAGGTCTTCTGCCAGCATTCAGTAGGTGTTGGTGAGGAGTTGTTCCACATGTAGATGTATTTCTGGTGTATTTGCGGGGAGGAAGGTGATCACCGCGTCTTACTCCTCCGCCATCTTTCCACCGCCCCCGAAATGTCTCTTTTTATCCCTAGATGTATTTTTATTCCAAAATCTGATTTGCTGATATTATATAGTCATACCAGTTTTCCTGTGTGTAGTGTTTGCTTTGTATATCTTTTTCGAACAGTTTACATTTAACATATGTGTGGCTTTATAGTAAAAGTAGATCTTTCAGAAGCACATGATTGGATACTGCTCTTTTATCTGACCATCTCTGGTTTTTAATTGGATAGTTAGACCCTTTGTATTTAATCATGAATGTTGACATATTTAAAATTAAGTGTATTGTTTTCCTTTTGGTTTTCTATATTTCCTTTTGTTTTTCTATGTTCCTCATACATTTTTAACATTTTTCTTGTCCTCCATTGAATGAATTGAGAATGTATTATGAATCTATTTTAAGTCTGCTATTTATTAGATTATTAGTTATATCTCTTTTTAGTATTTACTGTCTTTTACACTATATATTTAACTTAATCTACCTTCAAATAATTGTATACTTCATATATTTTTAAAGAAGCTTATAGTATATATCCACTTCCCTGCCCATCCTTTGTGATACCATTGTTATACATTTCACATGTACATTGTTTTGAACCCATACTACATTTCTCTTATTTTGCCTTAAATGGTGACTTATTATTTAAAGAGAATTTAAGATGAGGAAAAATCTTTCATATTTATGCACATATTTGCTATTTCTTGTGATGCCCATTCTTCTGTATAGGTCCAAATTCCATGTTCTTTTGATCTGATAAAACTTCTGCAATCTTTCTTACACATTTTTTGATGATAAATGCTATCAGCTTTTTTTTTTTTTTTTTAAAGTGGGCTCAGGTGCTGTCAGCTCCCCGGCTCCTCATTCAGCTGTCATCTGCCATTCGTTTCATTTTCACTGATGATCTCTGCATAAATCGATTATTTTATTAGGAAGTTACGAAGCGGTGAGTTTGCTAATCATGCCATTCCTTCCACGTTGACTGCTTTTACTCATCCACTTGAGCTATATATTTGCCTGTAAAGACAGTTGGGTGTGGTTGGCAGATTTCTACGTCTCCCATGACTTTTATAAATTTATTTATTTATTTATTTATTTATGGCTGTATTGGGTCTTTGTTTCTGTGCGAGGGCTTTCTCTAGTTGCGGCGAGCGGGGGCCACTCTTCATCGCAGTGCGCGGCCTCTCTTGTTGCAGAGCACAGGCTCCAGACGTGCAGGCTCAGTAGTTGTGGCTCACGGGCCTAGTTGCTCCGCGGCATGTGGGATCTTCCCAGACCAGGGCTCGAACCCGTGTCCCCTGCATTGGCAGGCAGATTCTCAACCACTGCGCCACCAGGGAAGCCCCAGCTATCAGCTTTTTATTGTTTAGCCTTAAAAAGTCTTTATTTCACCTTTATTTTGGAGATATAATTTTGGGGAGTGTAGAATTCTATGTTGGCACTTTCCCCTTTGTAGTTTAAAGGTATTGCTCTATTGTTTTCTGGATTCCATTATTTCTGACAAGAATTCTATTTTTATTTGTGTTCCTCTCTTAAATAATATTTTTAAGCTTAATTGAGATTCTGAGACCAGTATGATTATAATTTCCATCAATTGTTAGAAAACTTTTGACTGTTTGGTACTCTAAAATCTGATTTTTCTGGTGCCACAGGTCACCAGAAATTTTTTATTGGTGATGGTGTACTTTTTACCCTGTTTCATTTGGATAGATTCTATTACTGTGTCCTAAAGTTCACTAATCTTTTCTATAGTGTCTTTTGTAGTATTAATTTTCATTTCTGGTACTATTTTTTCATTACTCAATATTTAATTTGGGTTTACTCTTCATTTGTATTTCCTCCCCTACTTATTTGAGATATTGACCATATTTACAACTTTTTTAACCTCCTTGTCTGTCCATTGTATTATTTATGCCATTCTTTTGTGTGTTTCTATTGATTGATTTTTCTCTTGATTATGGGTCATATTTTCTTGCTCATTTTCATGAATGTTAATTTTTTTTTTTTTTTTTTTTTTTGCGTTACGCGGGCCTCTCACTGTTGTGGCCTCTCCCGTTGCGGAGCACAGGCTCCGGACGCACAGGCCTAGCGGCCATGGCTCACGGGACCAGCCGCTCCACGGCATGTGGGATCTTCCTGGACCGGGGCACAAACCCGCGTCCCCTGCATCGGCAGGCGGACCCTCAACCACCGCGCCACCAGGGAAGCCCATGAATGTTAATTTTAAATCGAATCCTAGACACTGTAAATTGTATGTTATTTGATGTTACATCTTGCCATTTTCCTAAGTGAGTGCTTGGTTAACTTTTTTTTTTTTTTTTCTGTTATGCAGTTAATTGGAATCAGTTTTAATCCTTTTCAGGCTTGTTTTTAAATTTTGTTGAGGGAGGCCAAGGATCATTTTAATACAGAGTTAACTTTGACCCCCTACTTTGCAAACACATTTTAGATAATTTTATTCAAAACCCTTGTATTACAAGGTCTTTATATTCTGGTTTATGGAAGCACAAATATGGAAGCACAAATATTTCTTAGCCTTTTGTGAGCTCCAAAACTTTTTCTGCCTACTTCTTTCTGGGGGTTCTTTCCTGAGAGTGAGGTTTCTTCTCATAGCCTAGATCAGCATATATCCAAAGCCTGGATGAGATCCCTCATATCTAGAGATGTCTCTTGGTGTGCAGCTTTCTCCTTCCTGTTACTCTTTCTCATAAATTCTAGTCACCTTCACCTGCTGGTACTCTTATCAATTTCTCTTCAATTTATCTGTTCAATTCATTCTATGAATTCTAGAATTATTGAAATAATTTTCTGTATTAATGGGAAAAGCATACAATTATCTCCATAGATATTAAAAAGGTATTTTGTAAATTTAACATCTGCTCTTGGTTAAAAACTCCAAAAAAATTAACAAGAGTTAGATAATTTCTTTGGAGGGGGGGATATATATCTATATATAGATATATTCTGAGAAATGTTTATTTCTCTGCAGAGTGTCTTGGAGTGCTTGCATAGTGCTTGTCGGGTATATAGACAAATCTGCCTGCAGGAAAATTCTCTTCCCTTTTTGGCTGTCTATCAAATCATGTTCTTTCTCCTCTCTTCTTCTAGAACATTGACTAGTGTCCATCAGAGTGTATGTAAATGTTGACAAAACATGAGAATAGACAATGCTCAAGAAACTACCACTCTTTGCCACTGTAAAATATTCTTGAATCATGACATTATAAGCAGGAGGATAAAGAAATGTAGGATGAAGCAATATACACTATTTCAGCAGTGAATTAACTGGTTTCACGTCAGTTACTTAGAACATGAAGACCCATATCCACACCTGACTTTTAAGCTTTCTGTTATGTGTCCCACCTCAGTTATTTCCAAGGTTGCCATACTCCTTATTTCTAGTATGGGTTTGTTTCTATTCTTTCACTTCTTTGAGATTTATTTATTCACAACTTCTAAACATTGTGCAAAACACAGCAGGAGGAGTATTTTCTAACTGAAACTTATCACTGACAAGACCAACTGACATTGATCATTCCCCTTCCTTGATTTCTTGGTGCTCCTATGTTACAAGCTACCACTTTTGAAATATATTTTAAAACAATTTAATGAAGTATGGTGTTTCTATGTTAAACACTTGAGTAAAACATATAGTGTTCTATATTTTTTAAATTTTCCCTCAGCATATCATGGGGCTCATTTATTATAATTTCTTTGTTTGAATTCTTATGATTTTGAGGATTTGTCATTAAACTGTGCTTTTATTTTTAATGGTTATATTTATAATTTCACAATTAATTTAGACATACCTTAATCATACATTATGAAGAAATTTGTGCATATATAATCTTTCATTACACTAGCTCATCTCATCTTCTTGGCGCTTTCTCCTGGAGGCACATCTTCATTTCATGCCTATGCCACCCCCATCCACTGGGACATGAGGGTGCTTTCTCTCTCTCTCGTTCTCTGGTAAAACCCCATGTATTATTGGCTTAAGTGTATATTAATCTGGCATTCATTAATATTTGTTTAGTTTTCTATGATTAGCAGCTGTAAAGCTGCTTACCACCTAATTTTGCTTAGATCAGCTATGGCTTATTCTTAGCCTCATTACAGCTTCCTTTTTGCGTATAGAATGCGCTGCATAAAGGTTCTCTTGGGCTAATGATACTAGAATTCACTCTCTCAGAAAAGACTCTGGATTAGCTTTTCTATATCCTTAACTAACTCTGTGTCCTGTGTGTCTCTGGTGGTCTATGATCTGCTATGGCTATTATCCCTTTATTTGGTCCAAATTTCCTTGTATTTATCAATTATTCTAAGTTTCTATGGTTTGGCCTGTGACCGTTTCCTAATGAATTGAAGATAAGTTTTTTCTCTTCATTCTTTTTATTATTTGGATTGATTTTTGAAAAGACGATGCCATATGCAAGGCTTTCTTCAATATATCCTGTCAACTGATTACGGTACATATTGTCTTTCAAGTTGATTTATTGTTGCTTCAGATGTCTTTTATGCCTTGAATTTGAGCTCTTATCCCCAACATGATAACTTATGGATGGAAATGCTACTGCTAGGTGACTTGAGTTCATTAATCTATGACTGTGGCATATTAAATTATGTATTCCATTTTTCATGTGTGACAGACACATTATGGATCATTCTCATTTAATGCGTTATTTTTCACTGAATAACAAATGATGTATAATTATACATGTTATTAATTACCTACAATTGTTTATTTCTTCTGAGCAAGTAAGAAAAAGTATATTCAGAATAATAGTGCATACCTATGAAACTCATTATTAATTTCTAATCTGTCCATCTCTTTTTTATTTCTTAATAGATAGTATTTTAAGTGAACAGCCTAAAAAATCTCTGTTAACATCTTGCAGCTTTATAGAGATTTCATCAATTTCATCACATTCATATGGATTTTTTTTATAGTATCCCTCAAGTGGCAAAAACAGTATATTCTTTGCTTCTATTTATGAAAAGAACTTAATATGATCTCTAGGCTGTAAAATATTTTATGTTATTTTTGTATACCTAAATGTGAGCATTTTTTATACTACTTCAGTATACTACTTTACACCTCATCAACCCTGAGTTCTGGTGTACTTCAGTTGCAGAAATAGCAATGAGCTTTCTGAAGCAATGCCTAGTGTGCATTATAATAGCAAGGACTTTTAAAATTTTATTTATTTATTATTGTGGTAATAATCAATAGCATGAGATCTACCTTTTATATATAAAGGTTTAAGTATATAGTGCAGTGTTTTAACCATAAACACAATGTTGTACAGAAAATCTATATAACCTATTCATCTTGCATAACTGAAACTTTATACATGTTCAACAGTAACTCCTCATTTCTTTCTCTCTCTAGCTCCCGGTGATGACATTCTGCTTTCTGCATCTGTAAGTATTATACTATATCCCCTATATCATATAAGGGAATCATAAAGTATATGTTCTTCTGTGACTGCCTTATTTCACCTAGCTTAATGTTATTTCACCTAGCTTAATGTTATCAAGATTCATCCATGTTATTGTGTATAGCAGGATTTCCTTCTATTTATGGCTGAATAATATTTCATTATATATATATATATATATATATATATATATAGAGAGAGAGAGAGAGAGAGAGAGAGAGAGAGAGAGCACATTTTTCTTTCTTACTATTTTAGTTAGCATTTTCTTTCTTTACCCCTTCCCCTTTCTTTTTTTATTGTCCCTTCTCCTTTCTTTCAGCCCTTATTCCCTTCTTTCTTTCTTCTCTCTCTCTCCCTTCCTTCCTTACTTTTGAGCACCCTTAAGATCTACCCTCTAAGCAAATTTAAAGTATACACTACATTATTGATAAGTATAGTCACATTGCTGTACATTAGATCTCCAGAACTTATTCATCTTGTATAATTGAAACTTGGGATTGTTTAACCAATATTATTTCATTTTTTCCTCCTCCCAGCTCCTGGTAACTACCATTATACTCTCTTGTTTTATGAGTTTGACTACTTTAGATTTCACATATACATGAGGTCATACAGTATTTATCCTTCTGTGTCTGGCTTGCTTCACTAAACATAGTATGTTCCAGGTTCATCCATTTTATCACAAACGGCAGAATTTTACTTTCTTAAGGATGAATAATATCCAGTTGCATGTGTGTATACATAAATATACGTGTTTTCTTTATTCGTTCATCCATCGATGAATTCTTGGTTTCTTTCATATTTTGGCTATTGTGAGTAATACTGCAATGAACATGGAAATTCACATCTCTCCCAGATTCTGATTTTATTTCCATTAGATATGTATACCCAGAAGTGGGATTGCTGAATCATAAGGTAGTTCTGTTTTTTATTTTTTGAACAACCTCCATACCATTATCTGTAATGGCTGTACCAATTTACATTCCCATCAACAGTGTACAAGGGTTTCCTTTACTCCACAGTCTCCCCAATACTCGTTATTTCTTGTCTTTTTGATAATAGCCATCCTTACAGGTGTGAGGTGTTATCTCATGGTTTTGATTTGCATTTCCCTGATGATTTGTGATATTAACCGTCTTTTCATATACCTGTTAGCCATTTGTATGTCTTCTTTGAAGGGATATCAATTCAAGTCTTTTGCCCATTTTAAAAATAAGATTATTTGGCTTTTGCTATTAAGTTGTAGGAGTTCCTTATATATTTTGGAGATTAACCCTTAATGGATAGGTGTCTTACAAGTATTTTCTCCCATTCACTCTGTTGACACTTTCCTTTGCCTTGCAGAAGCCCTTTAGTTTGAGTTAATCCCACGTGTCTATTTTAATTTTTGTTGCCTATGCTTTTGGTGTTACATCCAAAAAACTCATTGCCCAGATCAATGTCGAGATTGTTCCCTATGTTTTCTGCTAGAAGTTTCAAAATTTGGGGTCTTACATTTAAGTCTTGAATCCACATTGAGTTGATTTTTGTGTATGCTGTAAAATAAGGTACAACTTCATTCTTTTCATGTGTATATCCTGCTTCCCAACCTATGAAATAAAAGGATATATCAAGGTAAGAATAATATGAGCAAAGACCCTGCAACATGCAAAACATTTGCTATTAAATTATATATTTGACTACCTTTCTATCCTTAATACACATTAAGGTTATCATCTTTGTATTTCTAGTCTCATGCAATTGAATATAGTATACTCATTCAAGTTGCTAATCTTTGTCCTCAGTACCTCTGGTTCTCTTTTAAATGCATTTCAAGTCCATTTTTAACTATAAGTCATTCCTGAAGTTCCCACTGAAGTACTTCATTATTTGATAATTTCTTCCATAACTTAGTCATTACCCCTTATTTGTAAACATCCTGCAGTATATTGATATTTTGCCTCTGTGTTTGGTCTTCTCAACTAGATTGCAAGACCTCGTATTGGCAGGTCCACAAATTATATATCTTTATATTTTCTACCAGGTCCTTCATAGAATAAACACTATAATAATATTAATCATAATAACTAGCTTTTCTTAAATTCTTATTACATGGCAGGGAAAAGTGAAAAAAAAAGATTGTTATAAATGAATACTGTGAAAAGGCACTTTCTGAATTGAACAACAAAAATTAAACACTTGGATAACTTCCAGGAGTTGCTAGTTAGATGTCTATGGATACAGCATGCATGGTTATACAAGCTAATAGACAGACTAGACTTAATGAAAAATAATACCATCCTCATTCCTATGCTGCCACTCTGGCTGAGTTAGTTGGCTTCCATAGCTCTGCAGCCTCTACATATTCATGTTTACCAGCTGTATGTCACTGATGTATCAGGAAAGATAAGCTCCATTCATAACAGAATTTATGATTTAATTCAGATCGGTTGGCCAATGTTCCTTTGTTTGAACTCTACCACATACTTTTCTCTTTCATGCTCTGGGCCCTTTGCTTTATGCTAGTAATTGTGGAGACTCTTTCATCTTCTGGTAGCTATGCCAACAACATTCACTAGTGAGAAATCGGTACAGACCTTTTCCTCACAAGAGACCATGACGATCCTGCCTTCAGATCTGCACATATGTGCAAGGAATTTATCTTTTCTTAGCTGACAGCAGTGCTCATGTACCCAGAGGCAAATGTGAATGTGCTTGAATACCCCAGGAAGATAGCCTAGGTCTACTAGATAGCTCTATCCTACTAGAGTTAAGGCAGTGTGAATGTCGGAGAGATGTTGTAAATGAATGTGTAGAAGCTGCTTGATTCTTTTTTGGTGGGGCTTATCTCATTCAAGTCATCTTATATCCGTAAGATGAAGAGAGTAAGAGGAAGCAATGTGAATTTTTAATTATTCTAAACTGTGTTTTATTATGCACAAATGCTAACTTTCCCTAGAATGCTATACTGTATTTTGAGATGTGAAACAAAAATTACTATTTTTCCATACTGACATAGTGTTGAAATTCAACTAGTTCTCAGTGCTCATACCAGTCCAGAAACATGCTTTCAAAAACAAAGAAAATTACAGAAAATATTCTATAGAAACATTACGACTTTAGTTGTGATATCCTGTTAATATAGATAAGGGTTTCATTGTATAATTGCATCGCTAATTATAGGCAGGAATTCGACATTATCCATTTATTTGCCTTATTTTATAAAGTCTTAAGTTGTATAAAATGGATTAAATTACAAATAAGTTAGTAACCCATTTGACACCTATTTTACATCAGGCACAGATATAGTTACTAGAAATAAAAATATGAATAAAATGTAATCCATGCACTCAAGAATACCACAGTACAATTCATGAGACAGATATGTAAGCTATTAATATGACAACTTAGTAATAAATATTTTCTTACAGACCTTGTGCATTGAATTAAAATATAGGAAAAATAAAATGTTAAATAGAACATCAAACATGAAATATTTCATTATTAGGTACTTTTTCTCCATATATTTTAATTAGAAAAAAATAATGTGGCAGATGTTACTCTATGTGAAGTTAAAGATTTGTAGAATTGAATGCTTACCTGTGTAGATTTTTCTGTGCTGGCAGTAAACTGTAAGGTTGACTTTCCTTAATATTTTACTATCGAATGTGATTATGAGACAAATTTAGTGTAGTTAATTCTATCAATAATTATTTATAAGGTCATAATTAGTGATTATGTGATGTTGCCAAGTCCTAAGTCATGTTATTGGGTTATAGCCATTATTAATTCAACTTTTAAATTATATGTAGTGTATTTCAATATTATATTGCCGTTTCTTTAACTGGGGACTCTGGGGCATTATCCTAGAAAATAATTAAGTACTCTCCCAGAACACTTTAGAAATAACATTATAATTAAAATAATCACTGTGGCAACTCTGCTAATTAAAGGTTAATACCAAATTCCCCAGCAACTACCTTTTATTCAGATGCTCATCATTTTCAAACACCTAATTTTTTCATGATTGGAACTCTTTATGTAATATCATATGGCCTAACTTGCCTAGTCTGAAAGATAAAAACAGCACATTTGGGAGAGACTTTCATTTTAACCAAACTGAAATTGTTGATTGATTATTATGGCCACCATATAAAATTGTGGCCTAAGTTATTTTTAAACTGCATGAAAGTGTTCCCAGGTGTCCTTATTGTGATGAGTACAAATTAGGGACAAGAATATAATCACAAAATATCAACACTCTGCACTCCTGCCTCCTTGGGTGTTAATCTCTTTTATGTTTTTCTTTTTCCTTCTTACATAAAATTCCCCTTTCTCTTCTGAGGTATGAATCATTGCCTGTTCTCTCGCTACTGCCACTAGTCAGGTGTAGAAATACAAACACACTCTTCTGTCTTGGAAGTGTTCTAGTTTATCAGTTCTTAAATGCTTTTTCCATGAACCTTATAGATGGAAAAAAAAAAACAGCTGAAAGACCACATGCTTTGATATTCTAAAAACTAAAGGAAAAACTTGAAATTAGTTTATTTTTGTTATTTATTTTAGTCAATGTCAAATTTAAGTACAGGTTAATAGTTTGGGGATAAAATCCTAGTTCCAACACTTAAATAACCTTGTGTAAGTCATTTCACCTTTGTGTTTCATTTGAGAAAGTTGGGCTAATAAAAGTCCCTTCTTAACTGAGTTTTTTTAAGGGTGAAATTGATCAACATATGAACAGTTCTTGAAACAATGCTTGATACAGAGAGGTACTGTATGTGTTCACTATTAGTAATAGTAATGCAGTAAGTATAATAATTACTACCAAATACTCCCTTACTTCTATGTACAAAATTGAACCATTAAGGATGCATGACATTTATCTGTAACAATGAAAGGAAAAGCTTTTATTTTTCATATATTGTTGCCTAGCAATCAGTCCTTATAGCCCAACATTGGGCTGGATTCCAGTTTTTGACAAAACCTGCTCTGGGTTCATCACTCATCATCATAGTCTTAAGGTGCTAAAAAGTAGAGTTCTGATGGCAACTCCAGAGATTTGCTGACAAACAAGAGGAAGTTGGAATCCCTAAGAGGGTATAGGTACCAAAGACAGCTAGTCAGAGACTTTAGTCCTTGTGTCCTTTAGTCCATAGTGCCATCCCTGAAGGTCTACAGGAACACAGTAACTACAAGATTTCTGCATGTACTCCAGGCCAGGACTATATCTCCTCTGGTTCCCCCTAGTCAAGCCTGGCAAAATCAGAGGAAGCATATCCTTCCTCTGTGATACATGCAGTGGAAGTAGCCTTGAACTCAAAGTATTTATAATTTTCCAGTGTTTCCCCCACATTGCCACCTCAGCACCAGAGTGTCTAAACTGTGAGAAGTTTAGAAGATCCTACTCAGATTTCAGGCCTGCATCCATCTCTTTTTTTTACAATACTTAGACTTTGGCACTAAGTGCCACATGCTGACCCACACTGCAAATTCCCTGGTAGAAGATTTACTCCTCTGAGATCTGAAGTCCTTTCCTCTATAGGGCATCAGATATATGGTTATATCCTTGAAACATCTAATAGCGATTCCTGAATCAGTTTTTTACAATTTCTTTGAGAGCAATTAGGTCCCAGTTCTAAGTTTTGATCATAATAGTAAGGTGTATTCTGACATTTTACTTAATATAGTTGAGACATTGATGTTATTTCATATCTAAGGTTTAACAGTGTAATATCTTGTTAAAACAATTTAATAATCAACAAAGAGGATAACTAGAAAAACTTTGTGGTGTTCATAAAATGCAATGCTATACAGTAATAAAAATCGAATTTATTAACGTGAACACGTTATAGCAATCGAAAAGACTCTAGTACTGAAAGGAGGATACAGATAATCTTATTTATTGCAACTTAATATTGAAATGTACTGAGACCTATTAACAGTACAACAATGATAATAACAATAACATTTATTAAGCACCCATATGCCAGGCACTGCATGAAGCACTTTACATTGTTTATCTTACCCAATCTTGACCCTAACCCTATACATTTATAATATGGGGAAAATAAATTGCAATGTTTAATCAGAAAGGCCAGATAACATACACAAGGACACCAAAACTATTATGTGGTAGAATTAGGACCTAAGGAGGCAGTCAGGTTCCAGAGCATGTATTCTCATCCTCTGGTGGAGACCAAAACATTCAGGTTATCACTGAAGGATGGGCTTATCCATGAATTTAAGTGTTTTTCCTTAATTGTTTTCTTATATTTGTTCATAAGCATGTGTCATAACATTTCACACTTTCTTCATGAATCTATGAGTCCTAAGAATTACTAATTTTTCTTTTGTTCACAAATTATCTGATTATTTATTCATTCTAGAACTTGAGCCAGGATGAGGATGAAGCTGATCAGGCTACAATTTCACGGTGTCTTGTTTCACTTCTACTCAACATTGCACAATATTTTCCATTCATGCATACATTCTTTTTTTTGGGGGGGAGGGTGGATTTACCACACTTTTATTACAAGTAGTCAGTGAAAAAAAGGCTTTGAATAGCTATTTCTGTTTTTTTCTGTTTCTTGGTTTGTCCACTTTTCTTCTCTCCTTTCTTTCTCTTCTTAATGAGAACAGTTTTTTCTATGACAAACAAACTTTTAGAATGTTATGCAGTTTTCAAAGCAAAATTAAGTCCCTGCTTAGGTTTACTGATGTTCTTCAAACTAGGATTTGAACTTTTTTCTCTATGAACAGAACCATGCTTATATTTTTTAGCATAAATTATTTATTGTGTACTCACTAGTGTCAGGTACTGTTCTAGGAAATGGGAATAAAGAAGTTTACAAAACAGATAAGATCTCTTTTTGTGAAGCTTATATTATAGTAGGAGAAAATAGACATGAACAATTATGGAAATATATATTTTTTATCAAGGAAAACAAAACAGAATTATGTAATAAACATTGAGTAGAGTGTGGTAGTTGGTTGGTTGGTTGAGGAAGGCTTCTCTAAGGGGGTGATAATAAACAAAGACCTGAATGTTTAGAAAAAGCCAGCCATGTGAAGACTTCATGGATGAATATTTCAGAGGAAAACAAAGTACAAAATCTCTTAGGTAGAAATGAACTTGGCAATTTTGAGGTCCAGAATTAATCTCTCTAGCCTTCAGTTTTTTAGTGCAAGGACTGTGAAAAGATATGAACTATTTTATAATATGATCAGGAATGTCTATTTATCAGAAGTCTAAGATTAATTATGTTTCTTTTAAAAAAAATTTAGTTTTTTTCCACATTCAAAGGAGAAAGAAATCCAACATGGAAATCCAACATGCAGAGCACCCCACATTAACATAAAAATCAAAATTCTGGCAATCCATCAAGAATGTGATAAAAATTAAACAAAAGGAAAACATGTAAAAGCTGTCTTCATTATTGCTGTGCATTGGCAAAAGAGACTTCAAAACCAAGCAGATTAATGATCCTAAAAGTTTAAGCTCCCTCTCAAACTATAGAATTGTCTTGTGTTCTGCCTCCATCTGGTCTTAGCTTTTTATCTTACGTGTCATTATGAATTCAGCATTCAGTTATTTCAGTCAGGAGCATTTCTTTAGGAAAAAATTGACTGTTGCCACCATAGTAAAGGGACAAACACACTGCAATTCAATTGAACCTTTGATGTTTGTTGTCTTTTTATATATGTGGATTTTGAAAATGAGTCTCACCAACTCCTCATATGACTACGTTTTGCCCCTCCTCTCAATACAGTCCAGTTTATGCAGCAGAAAGTTTTGTTTCCTAACTCTTAAGGACTTTCACACTTAAAAGCTTCATATGAATCAACTCTGCCCATCAGTGACATATAGTATTTGAATCCCTTCATAGTTCTTTTAGCCTCAGGCATTAAATTTTGTTTTTCTTATTCAGTGGACTATATGTTGCTTACATTGATTTTTTTTAAATTTCTAACATATAGTTTTCTTTTTTGTTTTGTTTTGTTTTTAGTTTATTGACAAATAACTGACATACATCCCTGTGTAAGTTTAAGGTATACAGCATAATGGTTTGATTTATATATACAACTTGCCCTTTCTATCCATCAGATTCTGTATCTGTGGATTCAACCTGCCATGGATCAAAAGTATTAAAAAAAAAAGTTCAGAAAGCTCCAAATAAAAACCCTTGAATTTTCTATGTGCCAACAACTATTTACACAGCATTTACACTGTATTAGATATTATAAGTAACCTAGAGATGATTTAAAGTATATGGGAAGTTATATGTAGGTTACATGCAAATACTACACCATCTTATACAAGGGACTTGAGCACCCACAGACCTTGGGTTTTATAGTGGGATCCTGGAATCAATCCCCTGCAAATACTGAGGGACAAATGTATTGTGAAAAGATCACCACAATAGGTTTAGTTAACATGCATCATGTAGACACAATAAAAGAAAAAAATTCTAGTGATGAGAATTCTTAGGATTTACTCTCTTAACAACTTTCCTTTGTATCATGCAGCAGTGCTAACTATTGTCACATGTTGTACATTACATCTGTAATACTTATTTATCTTATATCTGGAAGTATGTACCTTTTGACCACTTTTCACCAACCACTTTTCACCAATTCCTCCTCCTCTCCCATCCCACTAACCACAAATCTGATCTCCTCTGCTGTGAGTTTTGTTTTTGCTTTATTTAAAATTCCACATAAAAATGAGGTCATACAGTTTTTCTTTCTCTGTGTTACTTATTTCATTTAGCATAATGCCTTCAAGGTCCATCCATCTTATTGAAAAGTGTAGGATTTCCTCATTTTTTATGCCAAAAAGTACTTCATTGTATTTCATTGTGTTTGTGTATATATGTGTGTGTGTGTGTATACACACACACACACACACACATATATACTGCATCTTTATTCATTCATTCATTATTGGACACTTAGGTTGTTTTCATGTCTTTGCTATTGAAAATAATGCTGCTATGAACAAGGGGGTGCAGATACCTTTTCATGTTAGTGTTTTTGTTGCCTTTCGGTATATTCCTAGAAGTGGAATTTCTGGAATATAGGGTAGTTCTACTTTTAATTTTTGAGGAAACTTCATAATGTTTCTACACTGGCTGTACCAATTTAGAATCAATCAACATTGCACAAAGTGTTCCATTTTCTCCATATCTACACCAGCATTTGTTATCTTGTCTTTCTGATGATGGACTTTCTAATAGGTGTGAGGTGATATCTCATTGTGGTTTTAATTTGCATTTTCTTAGTGAGAAGACTTGTGATGTTAAGCATCTTTTTATGTACCTGTTGACAATTTGTATAACTTCTTGGCAAAGGACCTGAATAGACATTTTTTCCAATTTTTTAATCAGATTGTTTTTGTTGCTGTTGAGTTGTATGAGGTCTTATACATTTTGGATATTAACCCCTTATTAGGTATGTGGTTTGCAAATATTTTTTCCCATTCCATAGGTTGTCCTTTTCCTTCGTTGATGGTTTCTTTTGCTCTGCAGAAGCTTTTTAGATTGATATAGTCCTGCTTTTTTGTTGTTGTTGTTGCTTGTTTTGTAACTTGTGATTTATTTATTAAGGTGCTTCAGTGATGGGCACATAGATATTTGCAATTGACAAATCTTCTTGATGTATTGACATCTATCATATAATGACCTTTTTTGGTCTCAAGTCTATTTTACCTGATATAAGCATTGCTACTTCTACTTTCTCAGGTCACCATTTACTTGAAACATCTTTTTCCATTCCTTCACTCTCAGTCTGTGTCCTTAAGGCTAAAGTGAGTCTCTTGTAGGCAGTATAACATTGGACCTGGTTTTTGTTTTCTCTAATCCATTCAGCCATTTAATCAACTTACATTTAAAGGAATTATTTAGAGGTAAGGACTTACTATTGTCATTTGTGAATCATTTTCTGGCTATTTTGTAGATCCATTGTTCCTGCTGTCATTTTTCATGTTTTGATATTTTTTGGTACCTTAAACTTATAACACACTATCTTAAACTGATAACAACTCATCTGTCTCACATTTCAGGTTATTGCTGTTATAGTTCATGTAGTTCTCATACCATGTAAATAATAACAGATTATTTTATTTATGAGTTATTTCTAATACATTAGTTTTTTTAACTTTTAAACTAGAATTGTATTATGCACCACCAGTGCCCTATTATGAACTCTAAATTTGATTACCAGTGAGTTTTACACCACCTTTCTTTTTTTATGATATTAATTAGCATCATTTACTACCACTCAAAGAACTCCCTTTAGCATATCTTATAAGCAGGTCTACTGGTAATGAACTTCCTTAGCTTTTATTCTTTTGGAGAGTCTTTACCTGGCAAAGCTGTCCTTTAGAACTGGAGGAGACAGAGAAATTCTGAGTTGAGAGTTTTTATTTTTCTTTCAGTATTTTGAATATGTCACCTTATTCTCTCCTGGCCTAAAAAGTTTCTGATGAGCAGTCCATTGATAGGGAACCCTCATAAGACTTCTCTCTTTTGTCTTGCTGCTTTTAAAATTCTGTCTTTGACTTTTAACAAGTTAATTATAATTTGTAGCACTATTTAGGTTCAACCCATTTTGGGTCCTTTGTGCCTCATGGGTCTAGATGTCCATTGCTCTTCCCAAGTTCAGGAAGTTTTCATTCATTATTGCTTTAGATATACTCTCTGTCCCTTTCTCTTTTTCTTCTGGATTTCCAACATGCAATTTTTTTTTAAATTTTCTTTCTTTGTGTCCCAAAGTCCCATAGCCTTTTTTCATTCTTTGTCATTCTTTTTGTTTCTCTGACTGGATAATTTCAAATGCCCTATCATCCAAGTGATTAATTCTTTTGTCTGTGATCTAGTCCAGTTTTGAAACTCTGTTGAATTCTTCAGTTTCTCTATTTTTCAACTGTATGATTTCTAATTGTTTATTTTTTGATGGTTTTTATTTCTCTGTTAAACTTCGCATTTTGTTTGTGTTCTTATGAGAATTATGCTGAACTCTTTGAGAGTTCATAGATATCCATTACTTTAGGGTCAGCTATTGGAGCTTTATTAGTTTCTCTCAGTTCCTTACATTGGTATCTGCATATTTGGGTAATTAGGCTCCTCTCCCAGGTTTTACATATGTTTGCTCTGGCAGAAAGAGATATTCACCAGTCAGCCCAACACTAACTGAAAAAGATACATGCACCCCCATGTTCATTGCAGCATTATTTACAGTACCAAAGATATGGAAAACACCATCAATGGATGAACAAATAAAGAAAATGTCAAATTATATATTTTTTATATATATATATATATATACACACACACATATATATAGGAATATATATACATATATGTAGGATTGCAATAACTTGGGTGGAACTTGAAGGCATTATGCTGGGATAAGTCAGACAGAGAAAGACAAATAAATATCATATGACCTTATATGTGAAATCTAAAAACAATAAAGAGCTCTTAGATACAGAGAACTGATTGGGTGTTGGAGGGTAGGTGAAATGGGCAAAGAAGGTCAAAAGTTACTAATGTACAGCATGTGATTATAGTTAATAAAGTTGCTTATATAATAGGTCTTAAGTTTTCATCACAAGAAAAAAAACGATGTATAGTGACTATGTTGCAATATTTACAAAAATTGAAATAATCCTTAACACCTGAAAGTAATATAATGTTATATGTCCATTAGTCCTCAAAAACTGGCAAAAAAACAATGCAATAGAGACTTCAAAGATAAATACAGTACAGGAAAAGATGCCCTCCATCATTAGCCTTCAGGGATATATACACTTCAATCATAATGAGATAGTATATAATTTTAGAACTTAGGATAGCTAAAATTTAAAACACTAAATATACCAAGTATTGACAAGTATATGGCACAATTAGAACATATATATACATTTCTGAAAGTATAAATAGTTCTTTGCAAAATCGTCCTGCAGTATCTTTTCAATTTACACACACACCACCATATGACCTATCAATTCCACTTGTAGGAATTGAAAAAACTCAAAATCCTTGTATGCGTGGGGTGGTAATTGTGATATAATATAATACCACACAGTATGGAAAGAATGAACTGCTTCCACAGGAAACAAAATCTATTAATCTCAAAAACAACAGAATATTAAACAAAAATAAGCAGAAGAAGAGTACCTTCAATATGATGGTTTCAAAAAAGATATGTAACCCAACTCTGTGCTTTTTAGGGATGTATGCATATTCATAAAATGTGCTAGGGATGATAAGCACATTAATTGGACTATCAAATTTGTAGGCAAGAAGAAAGATGAGATTCAGTAGATGAGAGAATAAGGTCTTTAATAGTACTGAGGAAATTGTTTCACAACTGAGTGTCAGTTACACGGTGTTTGTTAGATATGTTACAAATATTTTAAACTAGTCTATAATAACTAAATGTAAGATAACTTCTATTTTCAATAAATATTTCTGAGATAATATATTATGTGTATATATATAGATAGCAGGTTAAGTCCCAGTTCATTGAATTCAAAACCTAAATTTAACTGTACTTAATGTAATCATATGTAGAGCAGAAGATTTTTTTTGTACAACTGAAAAACATACAAAAATGTCAACTGTTGCCTATAGATAAATATAATTTCAGGAAAAGTATTAAAATAACTAATCTGAATTTGGATTTATCATTCCCATGTATTTTAAGATTTAATGCTATTCAATGCTTCATCATTTGTCCTCAGGAGAAAGTTTAAACTTTCAGTTGCTATTCAATGTTTGACTCAAGCATTCCTAATCAGTGTCATTTTTGCTTGTTTTCTCTCTCTCTCTCTCACACAGATTATTTTACTCCTGTGCTCAATTTCTAGTTGTCTCAGGGGCACATCATAATATCTTTTGATTTAGGTTTTTGAAATGCGATCTACATTCAGAAAACTTTACCTCAATCCTCATATTGCCCTCAAATCTTCTGTGGCACCACTTCCTTAAAATCTTCATTTCACGTACTTTTATAAATGTTGTTAGGTGTTGTTCCAGTGTGCTCCTACAACATTCTGCACTTATTCTTATCATTGCACAATTTACTATTTGTCACCTCACTGTGATATAAACTTGAGGACCAAGACTGTTCCATTTACTGTTATATACCAAAGACCTCGCATACTATCTACAAGTACTGTGTGCTTCATGTGTGCTGTGGAATTATTAAATACTTGTATATAGCCTTTTAAACTTCAAAGTATTTTGCCTAATTCCAGCATTTTTTTCTGATAAACAGCTAATTGTTACATTGCACTTATAATAATGTTTTAGCCCTTGAATTTTCAAATGTTTTCCATTGTACAGTATAATGCTTTAACTCATCTTTTAGGGAGCAACTAAGCCCATGCACCACAACTACAGAGCCTGTGTTCTAGAGCCCATGAGCCACAACTACTGAAGCCCGAACGCCTAGAGCCTGTGCGCTGCAACTAGAGAAAGCCCACGTGAAGCAATGAAGACCCAACGCAGCCAAAAATAAATAAAAAGCTGCTTAGAATTATCTAGTATAATAATGTGGCAGGACAGAATTTTGGTATATAAAAATCTATACACTAGCAATCAACAATCCAAAAATGAAGTTAAGAAAGCAATCTCATTTATAGTAGTAACAAAAGAATAGATAAGTAGAAATAAATTTAGCAAAAAAAGCACCCAACTTGTACAGTGAAAAATACAAAATGTTGAAAGGTATTAAAGATCTAAAAAAATTGGATGGTATCTCATATTCATGGGCCAAAACATTTTAAAATGACAATACTCCCCAAATTGATCTATATATTCAACGTAATTCCTATCGGTATTCCAGCTCTTTTTTATTCTACAATCTTAAAATTGACATGGAAATGAAGATCCAAGACAATCTTGAAAAAGAGGAAGAATTTAGAAGGCTCACACTGCCCTATTTTAAAATTTACCACCAAGCTAGAGTAATCAAGACAACATGGTACTGACATAAGGATAGTGATAAATAGAACAGAAGTGAGAGCCCAGAAATAAACCTTCACATTTATCAATGATTTTCAGTCAGTGTGCTTAGACAACTCAGTGGGGAAGGAATAATCTTTTCAACAAACAGTGCTGTAACAACTCGACATCCACCTGCGAAAGAACTCATTGGAACCTCTACCTCACACCATACACAGAATTTGACTCAAAATGAATCACATGTCTTCATGTAAAAACTCAAACTATAAAAACTCCTAAAAGAAAATATGAATAAATTTTCATTATATTATGCCTTGATTGCTTAGCTATGACACCAAAAGTACAAGCAATAAAAGAAAAAAGAGTAAAATTGAAGTTCATCAAAATTTAAAACTTTTGTGCTCAAAGAATACCACCAAAAGACAATACACAGAATGGGATAAAATATTTTCAAATCATATTTGATAAGCAACTTGTATCTAGAATATGTAAAAACATTTATAATTCAGCAAAAGACAAATAATCCAATTAAAAAATTATCAAGAGGTATGAATAGACATTTCTCCAAAGAACATAAACAAATAGTAAATATGTGAAATGATGCTCAATATCTTTAGTCATTAGGGAAGTTAGGGAAGTGCAAATCAAAACTACACTGAGATATCAGTTGACACCCACTAGGATGTTTAAAATCAAAGACAGTAACAAGTGTTGGTGAAGATGTTCAGAATTTGGATTCTTCATATATTGATGGTGGGAATGTAAAATGGTGCAGCCACTTTGTGAAATATTTTGGCAATTCCTCAATGTGTTAAGCATACAGTTACCCTATAACCCAGCAATTCCATTCCTAGGTATATACCCAAGAGGAATGAAAACATATGTCCCCTTGTACATGAATGTTCATAGCATTATTCTTAATAACCAAAACTGAAAATATCCTAAATGTCCATCACCTTGATAAACGAATAAACAAAATATCTGTACAGTATTCAGTATAGGCAAATCCATAAAGTGGAGCTGGTGCACGTTCAGAAAGTGGCTGAGGAGGGAGTGGAATGACAGCTAATAGGTACAGTGGTTTCTTCTTGGGGTGATGAAAATGTTCTAAAAGTACATCCTAGTAATGGTTGCACAAATTTGTGAATATAAAAGTGAATGAGGTTTTTCTTCTCAGTTACCTAATGTAATATATCCCTCTTGTCTTCAGGCGTAGGGACGGCAAAAGTTAGTTCAAGGGTACTGCACTATGCTTTGTAGTTACCTTATTAAAGCACCTCCATAAATAGACCTTTTATAAATAAATACTCCTTAATTTAACCAGTTTTTCAAGTGCCATTGATTTTTCTGTTGGATCCCCAAATGATATGTAGTAAAATAACTGATTATTTATTTTGGTGGGGGGAGAAGAGAGGATTGTATGATTGTATTCACAACAGCAGGACCAATAAGTCAAGGTCTTTTTGAGAGCTAAGACACAAAAGTATATTTTCCTAAGAATCTATTTAAACTACACAAAGTAAAATAATTTTATAAATCAGTGTGTAGATTTAATTGTGCCATACTTTGCTGTGATTCTATTGTCTCACATCTATTTTCTATTATTTTTTTTATTTCAAGAATGTATATTTTGGTGTTACATAAGATTCAGAAAATTCTATTATGTACAGAACGTCAACCTGAACTTTATTGCTAGTGTAGCCAACTTAAACAATGATATAAAGGTATGTTACACTAACCTTAGTAATAATGATACATGGTCCAGACAACAAATAAATACAGGAAAATCCTTGCTCCCCAAGAGAAAGACATTTCTTGGCATTTCACAGTAACTGTGTCAACAACACCCACATAGAGTATGTCCGTCCACATATCCTCTGAAGTTGAACATATCTCCTCTGTAGCTACTAGATTATTTTCCCTATGTGGGAATCTGCGTTTTAAATGCCAAATTAGGGCCAAGATTAATTGTTCACTGAGCTACTGACTGTTCAAAGTATATGACTCCCAATACCCTTAAGGACTTTGTCTCTTTGCTAACAGTTTGAAGGGATAAAACGTTTCCTAGTAGGTTAAATGATAACTCATAGAACATATTCTTGAACATAGTAATTCTATCCACAGTAGTTGGAAAACTCAAAGAGATAATCAAACATATGTTCTTCATTTGGGCCAACATTGTTGATACTAAATCCCATCCCCTTGGGGCAAAACAAACAAGTTTATATTTCTTAGCTAAAGTCATTATTAAAAAAAAAGGCATTGGATTTCATTTTGCCCCCCAGAGGGTATCTGTACCATTGCTAACACTTCGTGCTGTTTCTGGATTAACATCATGGGTATGGTGGTACAATCTATATCTAAGCTAAAAGAAAATTCCAATATCATATGATATCACTTATATGTGGAATTTAAAAAAAACGGTACAAATAAACTTATCTAGAAAATGGAAATAGAGTTACCGATATAGGAAATAAAATTATGGTTACCAGGGGGTAAGGGGTGGGTAAGGGATAAATTGGAAGATTGGGATTGCCATATACACACTACTATATATGAAATAGATAACTAATAAGGACCTACTGTATAGCACAGGGAAATCTCCTCAATACCCTGTAGTGGCCTATATGGGAAAATAATCTAAAAAGGAGTGGATATATGTATAACAGATGCACTTTGCTGTACACCTGAGACTAACACAACATTGTAAATCAACTATACCCCAATACAAATTTTTTTAAAAAAGAAAAAAATTCGTACCGGCTCAGTTCTTGCAGCTTACAAATTGCTGAAAACACTTGAAGGGCTCTCCTGCAGCCTAAGCAAGAAAAATTTTAAAAATGCTCCCACAGTATCAGGAAACAGCTGATTGTCTTATAGCCATCAGCCTGATTAAACAATAAATGACAGCTTTCTAAATGCTTGGGAACAGATACTATATGGACCAGATTTTGATGGCTTACCTTATCCCAGTGAATACACCATGGCAAGTTGCTTGCAATTATAGCTCTTTGCTTCTAATTCTAGCCAACCAGGAAAAAACTCACTCCAAAGCACAGCCAGCTTCATGAACATGTGACCAACATAGGCACATAGGACTCTGTACTCAGAAGAGGTTCAGTACTTGGGATTTAATGCCCTATGGTCATTATTTTATAATTCTTAATACTTTTATCCTTAAATTTATTTATAAATGAGGTCTAGTAGGTCAGTAAAGCCTGAGTTAGCAGCTAGGATCCTTGGCTCATGCACAATCCCACTACCCATCACCACTCTGCATTCTTGGGAGGGTTCACAGCCACCCTCTCCCCGAATCCCACTCAATGACCATTTGCCAATCTCTGCCTTTCTACTGGGGCTTGGGCACTGATGTGAGAAGGGTCCAGGTATCAGGCCTCAGCCTCCTGTGAGGGTCTACATTTACTGTCCTCAAAAGAATGTGACATATAACAAAATAAAAATACCATGACAGGTTAAGAGACAGACCATGTAAAAAAAGGAAAAAAAGTTTCTTCCCCCCTGCATTTTGAATAAAGAACCTTACATTTTCATTTAGCACTGGGCCTTTCAAATGATGAAGTGGGCTCTCTTCTAATGAACACACCTCTCAGTACCAACCAATAAACAACCTCATGTTTCTACAAATGGCATCAACTCACCCATGCCAATGAAAGCTGGCCAATCCCTATTTGCTACACTCTCTAAAATCCCTCTATAAAATCAGAAGCCTGCTCTTCTGGAAGTGACGTGCCCTACCAATATAATGACTCTTACTTATATTTGCAATAAATTCAGCATGACGTGTTTTTCGTTTGTTTCATACATCGTGTGGTGGTCTCCCAGTTTGACAGCACCAACACTTGGTTATATGAGGATGCAAGCGATCTGTTGGTTTGTTTCCAGTTCTTTGGACATTGAAAGTAACTTTTTGAAAGAGACCATTGTATTTAGAATTGATAAAAAATACTAAGAAATATAAATGGTACACTTTTCTCAAAGAGAAAAATTCTTCCCACATGTTCTAGGAAAGGACTTCATTGCTGATTTAAAATGTGGCTTTCTTAACATGATCATTTCGGGTTCAGGAAGGAAAGTAAGAAAGTTATCATTCATTCATCATTTGTAGAGAACTTTTTCAACCCAATTGCACCTATGTAATTGCCAAATAGTAAGTGGTCAACAAATATTGAATTGCATGAATTTATTAATTCAAGAATACATTAATAAATAAGTGAATGATCCTCTCAACTCTTAGCTGAAACCACATTGAAAGAGGGAGCAAGTGGATTGAAAAGTCTAGCAGAGGCAAAATTTTAAGTCATAACATTGTGGTTGCAAAAAAAAATATTAAAATAGATTTGGAGTTTCTAAATATATATGTAGTGAAGACTTTTGACCAAATAGGAGGTATCATAAGAGTAAGTGTATACAAGAAAGGTGAGTAATAGGGCTTACTAGAAATATAAGACAAAGCATGAAGCAATATGACTCTGCCCCAAGTAAAACTTCTACCCTGTTTTATTTTCCTGAGCTTGCTGATTTAAGTGACCAAAACATATCCAGAAATGCCTTTTGACATGCAGCCATGCATTGAAAATGCTTCATATATACTGGTTTGGGGGAAGAATAAAAACATAGAGCAAACATTTAGATGATTTTATACAGAAAGCCAATTCATTTTACCTATTAACTGCTTATATGCTATGTAGGCAAGTAAATTGATAACATGTGAAAAGTTATTTTGCCCCACCATTAATATTTTAAAAGTTGACATATTTATTATATCCAGAATATGACAGGTATCCACTACTGTTCACTTTCATTATTTTGTTATGAAACAAATCCTAACTTTGATGTAAAATTCAAGAATCTTTCTCTAATAAAACCAGCCACAATGATATTAACAGTCCTGTAGTTTTAATTGCTACTTCGCATCTAACATTTCCAGTAAGGAACCTGCTTGACTATAAGACATTACTACTGTTGTAAATGCACAATCTATTGGTATAACAGGATTATAGCCACTGGCATTTCTTCTTCCAAGAAGAAGGAGCACTTTATCATGTCATAACGTATAAATAAATGGAATAATAGAAATGAATTATAGATTCTTCTGTGTTTTACACTTCTTTTTTTTCCTTTGCTTAGAATTATTTCATAGTTTGTTGAAATAAACCAAAGAGAAGAAAGAAAGCTGAGGAAGAGTACTGCCAGATCCCAAAGATGGGAAAATACATGTCATCACCTAGCACCAGCTGTATTCAAATTGCAAATTATATTGTTGGTCTCATATATTACTGTCTTCATTGAGCTTGGACTGCTAGTGTGCATGGCTGTCATTGACTGCATATTGGGATCATTTTATCCTACATATGCAAATAAGTAGATGTTCTCTCTTTAGGAGTACATTTTAATCTATTCTCTGAAAATTAACTTTAAAAAGAGAAGTTTACATGCCAACAGTAAATGCAAGGCTTTGAAAGAATGCTAGTTAATATTTTTACTGATTTTTTTTTTTAAGAAACGACATGTTCCAATTAAAGTAATATAAATCTAACAAGTACAGGCTAGAAATGAATGAATAAACAGGTTAGAAATGAAGGAATGAATAACAAGTACAGGTTAGAAAAGGTTGACAACTGTGAAAACTGATAGTGGAAAGGAGACATGCAAAAAATACAAATGTGAAAAAGTATTTAAAAAAGAAAACTAATATAAATGTATGGTTAATCTTTTGTCAGATAAAATGGAAATATTCTACTGCAAGTAATAAATGTGCATTGCTTAAAACATTATCTTATATCCACCACTGTGTTTCTTTTATTCCAAGATATAATGTTGATTTGTCTAAAGTAAACAAGGAATGCTTTTCTTACTCCTCCATGAAATCATACAAAATATGCAACTTAGCACACTTGTGTCTGGTGAAAGAGAGTACTTTCCAAAATGTTTATCATCACTGAGGATAAGAAAAATATAAAAATTGTTGACTTAATAACAAATAAAATTTCTCAGCATGAGTTTTACAAATCTTACTCTACCTATGAATGCAAAGAGAAAAATAATAGGGAATCTTTCCATGAATTTCCATGTGCTTGAAAATAAGAAATACAGTTACTAATAAACAATGGGTCAAAGAAAACATCACAGTGAAAAGTATAAAATAGTATAATTTGAAATCAATGAAAAACATAGCATATGAAAATGTGTAGGATGAAGTTAAAGTTGTACTTAAAAGGAAAATGTACATAGTAGAAAAGATAAAGGCTGAAAATATAGAATAGAAAGTATCAGCAAGGCCTAAACAAACAGATAAACAAAAAGAAACGGAAAACATAAATAATAACAGTAATTAAACATGGGAGAAGACTACAAATCCTACAGGCAATGAACCATAAAACAACACTGTAATTATATTTATGGCAATTTTTTTTTTAAATACAGATAACATGAAAAAAAAATCCTAGAAACACGCAAATTACCAATACAAAAAAGAAACTGTGTAGCATTAGTCATTAAAGAAATTAAATCCATAATTAAAACACTTCACACAAAGAAAATTCCACATCACAAGTGAATTCTAACAAACTTATAACAAGTACACTGAAAAACTACAGCACAGATCTCAGTCAGTGAATGCTTAAAATACCCCAAATTATCTTTATAATGGTGAGTCCAGCCCTACTGAGTTCTTTTATCAGTATCTCATACATATGACAGTCCATATAGAATCAGTGAATGTTTAAGCCAAGAAGAGAGATGAAGGAAGTACAACTTGTCTAGTTCCACTATGATTACTGATATCAGATCAACTGAGTTGATATTTTTCACTTAGTTCTAGAATGCTAGCAACTGACTGTGTTCTCAGTGCACCTACTCTTCCCAAGATGATTAATATTGTCACCTTCCAACCCCTATTTTTCAAATAACATTTGACATGGCAAAACCTCTGGCAGCAAAAAGAAACTGTGGATTTGGTAGCATGTAATTGCTTGCAATGAGCTTCAAAATTCTAGAAAAAAAAATTAAAAACAGTATTAAATTAAAAACAAATATTGTATCTTTTTCTAAAGAAAAAATTATTTGCTGTCATTTTTTTAACATGTAAATGAAGGCATTGCTTTTCATTTAAAATGAGATTTTAGTAAACACTGCTGTAACTACATATTATTTGTAGATGGAAATTATCACTAGAGAACAGCCATGGGGACCATTTTTATAATGAAAAAACTGCTTTTCTGTAAGGTTTTTTTTTTTTTTTGCGGTAAGCGGGCCTCTCACTGTTGTGGCCTCTCCCGCTGCGGAACACAGGCTCCGGACGCGCAGGCTCAGCGGGCATGGCTCACGGGCCCAGCCACTCCGCGGCATGTGGGATCTTCCCGGACCGGGTCACGAACCCGTGTCCCCTGCATCGGCAGGAGGACTCTCAACCACTGCGCCACCAGGGAAGCCCTGTAAGTTTTTTAAAATCCTCTGGCCCCATACCTTTGAGCAGCTTTAGAAACTCATCTACCCAGAAAAACTTGTAAAGACTAATTCTAGAAATTTCTATCCTACTTCAACACTGGGAAAACACATTTCAGCTAAGCTATGACTCAACTTCAACAGGATAAATGGTCCAGTGTTACAATTATAGGACTTAAAACAAATATTTGGGACCAGCAACAAATGCTGAGAGGATGAATCAGTTCTAACATACCAAATTACCTATGCTGTGTATGACATCCTGTGGGAGAGAATGATATTTCACCTGTACAGAACTTGTTTGCTGAGGAGTACAAAGAGAATAACCTGTGTGGAAGCACATCAGTATGGCATGTTGTTGATAAACGTAGAAGACTTTCATGTTAGTACCACATTTCCTTGCTCTCCCAGGAGTGTCAGAGACTGCCACAGGAGAGGAGAACTTTGTACCTATCTTAATTAATATGCCAGAACTTTAAACAAATTTGTAATAAAATTTCAATCATATAAACTTTAAAAATAAAATATCATGTAGAGAATTCTCAGGAGGAGGCAAAAATATTCTGTGAAAAAAACTAAAATAAGTTTTTAAAAGATGCAAATAATAATAGTATATCTTAATAGCCAGGAACGAAGGTGAGACTGAAAAGAAATAATGTGATGCTTGTTTTTCTACTAAGCTTCAATCTTTATATTGTGGTCCCTACTTCACAATTCTACTGCATTTCTTTTCCCCTGTGTTTCTTGAAATTATGTAAATCTGTTCAACTTATCCCCTCCCCTTGTTGATCTCCAAGCCGATAGAGTTACTCTCAGAAAACATAGGCTAAAGGATGCCATCTTTGTGCTCTCCCTCTGCCTCACTACACCTCATTGGTGTCTCACATGAAAGAACTTATACCCCCAATTTTTTTGACTGCTAACCAAGGGACACCTCCAGATCCCCTGGCTCTGGTGGCCAGTGAGGATTATTCTTGGGGTCCCATAGGACTGTATATATTTGCATTCATTAAAAGCTGCTGCCTGAGGCTCTGGTTTCCAATCAGGTAAAGGTTAACTAAGATCCTCTCCTTTGAGACAGTGACAGGTCTTGGCACACCCTCAACTACTGGCAGCTGTTAAAAATAAAATAGCCTGTTTGGACAAGTAAAAAGATTTGAGAGACACTGAAGAGCCAGGGTAGGGTTGAACAACAAGATTTATCTCCTACAGGATGCTGCTTCAAGACTAAAAGACATGCCTATTTCATCTAATGCAGAAACACCAATACAGAGAGTCAAGTAAAATAAAGAAGCAGAGAAATATGTTCCAAATAAAAGAAAAAAATTAAAACCTCAGAAAGAAATGTAATGTATTAGAGAAAAGTAATTTACATGATAAAAATTCCATGTAATGGTCATAAAAATGCCCAACAAACTCAGGAGAAGAATGGATGAACACAGTGAAAACTTCAACAGAAATATGAAATTTTTTAAAGTACCATATCAAAGTCATAGAGCTGAAAATTACATGAGAAGGGTTCAATAGCAGACTAAATGAAGTAGGAGAAAGGATCAGGGACCTAGGAAACAGAGCTGTGGAGCTCACCCAATCAGGGCAGCAAAATGAAAAGGGAATTTAAAAACAGGAAGATAGTAAAAGGGACCAATGGGACATCAAGTACTAATATTTGCATTATAGGGGTCCCAGAAAGAGATGAGAGAAAGAAAAGAGCAAAAAACTTATTTAACAAAATAATGGCAGAAGAGTTCCCCATAAGACTATCTGCAGATTTTTAGCAGAAACTTTGCAGTACAGAAGGGAGAGGCAGGATATATTCAAAATGCTGAAGGAAAAAACTTCCAACCAAAGTTATCATTGAGAATTGAAGGAGAGATAAATCAACAATGAACTGGCTGTATAAGAATTGTTAAAGAGACTTTTTAACTGAAAAGGAAGGGTACTAATTAGCAACAAGAAAACATATGGAAGTATGAATCTCACTGGTAAAGGTACATACACAGTAAAGGCAGTGGATTAATCATTTATAAAGGTAGTATGAAGGTTAAAAGCCAAAGTAGCCAAAATAACTACAACAACAGTAATTAGTTAAGGGGTACACAAGATAAAAAGATGTTGAAAAATATCAAAAACATAAAATATTGTGAGGGGAGAGTAAAAACATAGAGCTTTGAATGCATTCAAATTTAAGTTGTTATCACATGGACTGTTGTAATATAAGATGTTATGTGTAAGCTTCATGGTAACCACCAAGCAAAAACCTATATATACATGAAAGAGAAAGAGAAAGGAATCTAAGCATACAATAAAGAGAGTAATCAAACGACAAAGGAAGAGACCAAGAAAAGAAGGCAACAGCAGAACTGCAAAAACGTCAGAAAACAATTAACAAAATGGCAATAAGTACATAACCATTAATACTTTCTTTAAAAGTAAATAGACTAAATTCTCCAATCAAAATGCATAGAGTGGCTAAATGGATTATTTTTTTAAAAAACCAAACTAAAATCCATCTGTATGCAGAATACAAGAGACTCACTTCAGATATAAAGACTGAAAGTGAAAGATGAAAATAATATGTCATGCAAATGAATACCAAAAGTAACTTCACACCTGAAGGATGCAGAAAAAGAACAAAGCAAGTCCAAATTTAGAAGTAGGAAGGAAATAACCAAGATCAGAGTGGAAATAAATGAAAGAGACACTTGACACCTGATGACTAAAAAAACAATATAAAAGATCAACTAAATTAAAGACTGGCACCTGAACAGATGAACAAAATTGAAACTTTAGTTAGAGTCTCCCCCCCCCGCAAAAAAAAAAGAGAATACACTCAAATAAAATCAGAAATTTCTGAAAGAAGAGATGTTACAACTGATACCAAAATTTACAAAGGATCATGAAAGACTACTATGAGCAATTATACACCAAATATTGGACAACCAAGAAGAAATGGGTAATTCCTAGAAGCATGCAAACCTCCAAAACTGAATCATAAAGTAGTGAAAATCTGACCAGAATGATTACTAGTAAGGAGACTGAATCAATAGTTTTAAAACTCCCAAATAACCAGTCATTACAAGGTAAATTCACTGGTGAATTCTACCAAACATTCAAAGAAAATTAATACCAATCTTTCTCAAACTTTTCCAGACAATGGTAAAGGAGACAACAGTTCCAAATTTATTTTATGAGATCAGCATTAACCTGATACTAAAACCAGACAGGGATGCCACGAAAAAGAAAATTATAGGTCAATATCCCTGATGAACATAGATGCAAAAATCCTCAATAAAATATTAGCAAAACAAATTCAACAATACATTGGGAATTCCCTGGCAGTCCAGTGGTTAGGACTCTGTGCTCTCACTGCCGAGGGACTGGGTTCAATGCCTGGAGGGAACTAAGATACCACAAGCTGCACAGAGCGGCCAAAAAAAACAAAAAACAAAAAACCAAAATACTTCAAAAATACATTAAAAGGATCAAACACAATGATCAATTGGGATTTATCCCACACATGCAAGGATGGTTCAATATCATCAAATCAGTCAATGTGATATACCACATTAACAAAATGAAGAATAAAAATTATATAATCAACTCATATGCAGAGAAAGCATTTGACAAAATTCAACATCCACTTGTCATAAAAACTCTCAACAAAGTGAGCATAGAGGGAACATACCTCCATATAGTAAAGGCTTTCTATGACAAGATCACAGCTAACATTATACTCAATGGTGAAAAGCTGAAAGCTTTTTCTCTAAGACTGGAAATGAGACAAGGATGTTTTCTTCAACATAGTATCAGAAGTCCTGGTATAATCAGTTAGACAAGAAAAGGAAATAAAAGGCATCCAGATTGGAAAGGAAAATATAAAACTGTTACTCTTTGCAGGTGACATTATATCATATTTAGAAAACCTTAAAGACCCCATCAAAAAAACGTTAGAACTAATAAATAACTTAAGTACAGGTGCAGGATATAAAATCAGTACTTAAAAATGAGTTGTGTTTCTATACACTAAAAATAAACTCTTTCAGAAAGAGAAATTAAGAAAACAATCCAATTTAAAATTGTATCCAAAAAAATAAAATACCTAGGAATAAATTTAACTAAGGAGGTGAAAACTATAAAACATTGATGAAACAATTGAAGAAAATGCTAATAAAGGAAAAGATATTCTGTGCTCACGAATTGGAAGAATTAATACTGTTAAAATGTCCATACTCAAAGCAATCTATTGAGCCAATGCAATCCTTATCAAAATTTCAATGCCAGTTTCACAGATGAAAAACAAAAAATCTTAAAATTTGTATCGAACAACGAAAGACCCTGATTAGCCAAAACAACACTTATATGGTCTATTAATTTATGACAAATTAGCCAAGAACATACAATGGGGAAAAGATAGTCTCTTCAATAAATGGTGTTGGGAAAATTGAATAGCCACAGAAAAGAGTGAAACTGGACCATTATCTTATACCGTAGACAGAAATTAACTCAAAATGGATTAAAGGTTTGAATATAATACCTGAAACTATAAAACTCCTGGAAGAGTTGCTTACAGGCAGTAAGCTTCTTGACATCAGTCTTGGAGATTTTTTTTTGGATTTGAAACCCCAATGCAAAGGCAACAAAAGAAAATATAAAGAAGTGGGACTACATTAATCTAAAAAGCCTCTGCACAGCAAAGGAAACATTCAACAAAACGAACAATCAATCTTCCAAATGGGATAAAACATTTGCAAATTATGTATCTGATAAGGGCTTGATAGCCAAAATAAATGTCATATAACTCAATAGCAAAAAACCTCAAATAATCCAATTTAAAATGGGCAAAGTACCTGAATAGACATTCTTCAAAGAAGACACACAGGTGGCCAATAGGTACATGAAAGGTGCTCAACATCACTAATCATCAGAGAAATGCAAATCAAAACCACAATGAGATATCACCTCCCACCTGTCTGAATAGCTATTATAAAAATGGTAAGAGATAACAAATACTTGCAAGGATGTGGAGAAAAAGAAAAACTTGTGCACTGTTGGTAGGAATGTAAACTGGTGCAGCCACTGTGGAAAACATTATAGAAGTTCCTGAAAAAATTAAAAATAGAACTACTGTCTGACCCAGCAATTCTACTTCTGGGTATTTACCCAAAGAAAATGAAAACACTAACTCAAAAAGATATATGCACCCTCATGTTTATTGAAGCATTATTTACAATACCCAAGATATGAAAACAACCCAAGTGTCCATCAACAGATAATGGATAAGGAAGATTAAATATTATTCAGCCATAAATAGAAGGGAATCTTGCCATTTGTCACAAAATGGTGGACCTTGAGAGCATTATGTTAAGTGAAATCAGTGAGACAGAGAAAGACAAATATCATATAATCTCGTTTATAGAAAAAAAATAAAGGTCATAGATAACAGTTAACAGATTGGTGGTTGCCAGAGGCAGGGCATGAGGGGTTGGCTAAATAGTTGAAGGGAGTCAAAAGGTACAAAATTCCAGTTATAAAATAAATAAGTCATGGGATATAATGTACAGCATGGCTACTGTAGTTAATAATACTGTATTTCATATTTGAAAGTTGCTATGAGTACGTCTTAAAAGTTCTCATCACAAGAAAAATAAATTCTGTCACCATGCATGGTGACGGATGTTAACCAGACTTATTGTGGTGATCATTTTTCAGTATTTACAAATATCAAATCATTATGTTGTACACCTGAAACTAATATATGTCAATTATACCTCTAGAAAAATCATCTCCAGTTTATTCAAGTGCAAAAGAATGTCCCACAAAAAATGAAATTCACAGGCACAATTTCTGGCTGCTCTTGCTGTGGGCATCCCCTTCTAAATAATAATACACTGATGAAATAAGCCACACATAAATGATAGCATTAATTTAGGATAGAGGATGTACAGTACAGCAAGTCCCCTACACACACACGAGTTCCATTCCGAGAGCAGGTTCGTTAAGTCCAATTTGTTGGTAAGTCCAACAAAGTTAGCCTAGGCACCCAACTAACACAATTGGCTATATAGTACTGTACTGTAATAGGTTTATAATACTCTTCACACAAATAATACATAAAAACAAATACAAAAAAATAAAGAAAACATTTTTAAGCTTACAGTATAGTACCTTGAAAAGCACAGTAGTACAGTACAACAGCTGGCATAGAGGGGCTGGCATCAAGTGAACAGGCAAGAAGAGTTACTGACTGGAAGAGGGAGAGGAGGTGGGAGATGGGAGAGCTGAAGGATTGTCAGCAATAGGAGACAGAGGGCAAGCTCTCTTTTCTCCTCGCTCCACTCTCTCAATTATTTTCACTTTTGTTTCCATCGTTATCCCTTGGCACTTCTTTGCAGTACCAGCTACATCACCACTGTTTTTATGCTTGCTTCCGGACATCCTGGGCTTGAAATAAAGATATTGTACGACTGTATTGTATACAGTACTGTACAATAAAGTACACAAAAGCACAACCACTTGTAGAGGATGCACACACATGACAGTGTACGCCAGACACGTGAACTAACTTACGTGACTGGACATGGGAACGCATGTTCGCATCTTTGAAAATTCGCAACTTGAAGGTTCGTATGTAGTGGACTTACTGTACAGGAAAGAGTCCTGACTGTGAATGTTGGGTGAAATCACAGTGCTTTGACCACAGGTGATAACTTTTCAAAAATTTGCTGAATTCCTAATGTGGAGAATTTTTCATGCATGTGGATCTGTGCCTCACTCACAGGAGGGCAGTCAGTGGACAGGTGCCAGACCTCAATGTTTCAATGAGATTTCACTTCTTCTACCTAGAGCCATTGGTATATGGGCAGCAGCCGCAGCCCTGAGTGACAGAAATGCACATTCTTCAGGTAAATGTTTCGAATTGACTTGAGCTACTAACAACTATAGCTGCTTATTCCATTGATTGATTTCCCTCCTTCCTCATGCTGCTAAACACTGAGCACTCTAAAAATCATTGGTATTTGTAAAGGCCTGATGATGATTATAGTAATAATAACAAGAACTAACTTTTTAGCAACAGTAGTGAACACTTTATATGAATTGTTTCATGTAGTCCTCAAAAAACTTTTGTGACATCCATATGTTATCCCCTTTGAAAAATGAATAGACTAAGGTTCAGAATTATAAAGAAGCATGCCCCAAATCACAGAGCTGATAATTAGTGCATGTTTAAAATTAACCTTAATCAAAATGTGCGAATTTTAGATATGCAATTAGTAACAAGAGAGGGCTCTATATTTTATAGTGGGAGGTAGAGAGACATTTTCCTCACAACCCTCAGAACACAACTATGTAGGTAGCTGTCTTTTCTATCTAAATAACTTGCCAGTTTCGTCTAAACCTGCACTAAAACTACTGTTGCGGGCAAAAGTGAGTCAGAATAAAAACAGGTGTTCTTTATAGTTACCAGAAAATAATATGCCTGGATTTCTTGTAAATAATCCACTATGTTTGAATCAGAAGCTTGCAGTAGTCTCATATTTTCATATAGCAAGCTGTGCCTTGACAGCACAGACATGGCCTCAGGCTTTTAAGAGCTGACCAGTTTTGAAAAATCCTTGTTCTACACCAGAGTGTATCTGTTAATGCCTTTGTTTTTGCACATAAACAAACATTCACTTGCCCACCTGTTTGGTTTATCATTTACTATTCCCAGTAAATGAACTGTTTGGAACTCTGACCAATATAAGCTTATAATCATGTACAGTCGCCCTAGCCCAATTTGAGCTCTACCTTCAGTACAAAATCAGTAAGGGAGAGAATGAGAATTTGTCTTACAAACAGCAATACATTTGGGGGCTTTGATCAATATGCTGGAGAAATGAATTTTCACCACAGGAAAACCCAGCTTCTTAGAATTTGCTCAAATTTAAAGAGACATTTATTGTATTGGATAATTCCACAATTAGAGTTTATCATCTTAGGAATTCTTTTTTTTTGAATTTTATTTTTTTTATACAGCAGGTTCTTATTTGTTATGCATTTTATACATATTAGTGTACATATGTCAATCCCAATCTCCCAATTCATCACACCACCACTTTTGACAGTATTCTGGGATGTCTACCAAAGGAGTTCAATTATACAAGGATTAAACTAAACCACAGAGCAAGACATTATGCTTGTTTTTGCAATTACTGTTTTTTTTTTTTCTTTCTTCTCAGTTTCCAGCTATAGTGCCTAGAAGATATCCTCAAATTCGTTCAGTGTGAAGATCAAAACATTTAGGAAAAGAGCTTGGGATTTACTTAAATATGGGCTTCCCTTATTTCTTCCTTCAGAAAACTGACTCCTTTAAAATAAGAAATATTAATGTGTGGATGGTTTCACACTCTGAGAGGGAGGGAAAAAAATTTTTTAGATAAATTTGAAACCACTGTTGTCTCCATGACAAGAAAGGGAGAAATGTTTGTAGAAACATTATATTGTTGCTACAAATAATTCTGAAGAAGTGAGAATAGAAATGACCATTTCAAATTCATTCATGTGTCCAATTAGGTCATCAACCCTATGTCTGTGAAATCATAATGGGACCTCATAGAGTCCTATTTTACAGAGTAGTTGACTAAAGAAGAGCCTTGGGAATAAAGAAAATGGCTCACGAAGAAGCAGATTTTAATAAAAACTCGAGTAGCATCAGGAAACAGAGCCTAACAAAGATAAAAATTTCTTCTTCAGAGAGAAGTCTCTTTTAGTCAATCACTCAGCAACATATGACTGGGATAAAAACTCAAAAAATCCAGGTAAGAGAAAGGAACAAGAGGTGAAAGAGAAATGAAGTAGAATAGCAACAGCAGGAACTTCCCTGGTGGTACAGTGGATAAGACTCCATGCTCCCAATGCAGGGCGGCCGAGCTCGATCCCTGGTCAGGGAACAAGATCCCACATGCACGCCGCAACTAATAGTTCTCATGCCACAACTAAGGAGCCAACAGCTACAGCTAAGGAGCCAGAGAGCCACAACTAAGGAGCCCTGGAGCCACAACGAAGACCAGGCACAACATAAATAGATAGATAGACAGATAGATGGATAGCAACAGCATTTAGAACAGAAAAACATAGGGCAGTAGAATTTTCCATCTTTGTACAAGAAGAGATATTTTTAAAGCCCTGCTATTAAATGCTACACAGTATTACTCTCGTCAGAATGAAACAACAACCTAGGAAGACAAGGTCTGCATGAGAAGGGAGGGGTGACTAAACAAACCAGATGTGTGTATGTTGGATGCATCACAGTAAATTTCATATGTGTTTTAACTAGTCAAGAAATGCACAGTAGGTTATTACTATCATTCTTCTCAGATTCTTTGTTCAAAATTAAAAATTAAATTCATACCAGTGTTTCTTAAGTAAAAACACCCATATCAACTATCTCATCATGGTCATGTCATCTGGGTAGGAAACATTGTTGTATCTTTAGTGTGCCATGAATTAGAAACACTCTCATGAATTATTTCTTGTTTGGATCCACTCATAGTCTACATGAGTTAGTCATAGATCATTTCCACATGACAGTCACAAGGATATTTGACAGTACTTTCAATAGTAAGTGGAAAGAGAAGCAGAGCCTGTCAATAAACTTTAGAGATTCTTCAAAATTTTCATATATGTTTGTAAGATGTTAAGAAACATATTTTTATTTAGTTTGGTAGTAATTATAATTCTCAACCAAAGTATACTTGAAGAATATTCCCAAAATAAACAAAATTTTAAAAGAAATGTTGATTTAAGGCCAGTGTTTCCTTATTGATTTTCTGTCTGAATTATCTGTCATTGATGTAAATTGGGTGTTAAAATTCCCTACTGTTATTGTGTTACAGTCAATTTCTCCCTTAATATCTGTTAATATTTGCTTTATGTGTTTAAGTGGTCTTAGGTTGGATGCATATATATTTACAGTTGTTATATCTCCTTCTTGGATTGATCCCTTTATCATTATGTAATGTCCTTCTGTGTCTCTTGTTAGAATCTTTGATTTAAAGTCAATTTTGTCTGATATAAGTATTGCTACCCCAGCATTCTTTTAATTCCCATTTGTATGGAATAACTTTTTCCATCTCTTCACTTTCAGTCTTTTGTGTTTAGACCTGAAGTGAGTCTCTTGTAGGGTATAATATATTTATTTATATATGGGTCTTATTTTTGTATCCATTCAACCAGACTGTGTCTTTTGATTAGAGCATTTATTTCACTTACATGAGGTTTATATATAGCAATGTGTATAAATATATATATATATGTTGTATCTAACATATAAATTTAATATATATTTAATTATATATTATAAAATATAATTATTTAATTATAGAATAATAATAATATATAATATATTCCCCCACCCACATTTAATGTTTCTGACATCATGTTTTACACCTTTTTGTTTTGCGTACACCTTAACTACCTATTGTGGATATAGATGATTTTACTACTTTTGACTTCCTACTAGCTTTATAAGTAGTTGATCTACTACCTTGACTATACATAAGCCTTTACCAATGAGATTTTTTTCTTTCATAATTTTCCCAAGTCTTGTTGTGGCCTTTTCTACTTAGAGAAGTCCCTTTAAATTTCTTGGAAGGATGGTTTGGTGGTGCTGAACTCTCTTAACTTTTGCATATCTGTAAAACTCTTAACCTCTCCTTCATATCTGAATGACAGCTTTGGCTGGTACAGTATTCTTTATTGTAGAACTTTCCATTACTTTAAATTTATCATGCCTCTCCCTTCTGGCCTTCAGAGTTTCTGCTTAAAAGTCAGCTGACATTCTTATGAGATCTCCCTTCTACACAGCTAGTTGCTTTTCCTTTGCTGCTTTTATTTTTTTAACTTAATTTTATTGGAGTATAGTTGATTTACAATGCTGTGTTAGTTTCTGCTGTACAGCAAAGTGAAGCAGTTATACATACACATATAATCACTCTTTTTGAGCTTCCATTCCATTTAGGTCATTACAGACTATTGAGTAGTGCTCCCTGTGCTATATAGTAGGCTTTTATTAGTTACCTATTTTATACATAGTAGTGTGTATATGTCAATCCCAATCTCCCAATTTATCCCCCCCCCACTTTCCCCCTTGGTAACCATAAGTTTGTTTTCAGCATCTGTGACTCTATTTCCGTTTTGTAAATAGGTTCATCTGTACCATTTTTTTAGATTCCACATATAAGTGGTATATGATATTTGTCTTTCTCTGACTAACTTCACCCGTCATGACAATCTCTAGGTTCAATCATGTTGCTGCAAATGACATCATTTCATTTTTTAATGACTGAGTAATATTCCATTGTATATATGTGCCGATCTTCTTTATCCATTTCTCCATCGATGGACATTTAGGTTGCTTCCATGTCCTGGCTATTGTAAATAGTGCTTCAATAAATATTGGGGTACATGTATCTTTTCAAATTATGGTTTTCTCCAGATGTATGCCCAGGAGTGGGATTACTGGATCATATGGTAGCTCTATTTTTAGTTTTTTAAGGAAACTCCATAATGTTCTCCATAGTGGCTGTACCAATTACATTCTCCCAACAGTGTAGGAAGGTTCCCTTTTCTCCACACCCTCTCCAGCATTTATTGTTTGTAGATTTTTTTGATGATGGCCATTCTGATGTGTGTGAGGTGATACCTCATTGTAGTTTTGATTTGCATTTCTCTAATAATTAGTGATGTTGAGCATCTTTTCTTGTGCTTCTTGGACATCTGTGTGTCTTCTTTGGAGAAATGTCTATTTAGATCTTATGCCATTTTTTGATTGGGTTTTTGTTTTTCTGATATTGAGCTGCATGAGCTTCCTGTATATTTTGGAGATTAATCCCTTGTCTGTTGCTTCGTTTGCAAATATCTTCTTCCATTCTGTGTATTGTCTTTCATTTTGTTTATGGTTTCCTTTGCTAACTCTTGCTGCTTTTAAAATTCTCTTTTTATCTTTATTTTTACCATTTTAATTACAATATGTCTGTTGTGATCCTCTTTGGGTTCATCTTCTTGGGGACTGTTTGTGCTTCCTGGACCTGGATGTCTGTTTCCTTTACCAAGTTGGGGAAGATTTCAACTTGTATGTCTTCAAATATGTTCTTTTCACATTTCTCTCTCTCTCTCTCTCTCTCTCTCTCTCTCTCCCTCTCTCTCTCTCTTCTGAGACCCTTATAATGTGAATGTTAGCATGCTTTGATATTGTCCCAGATGTTTCTTAAGCTCATTTCTTTTTATTTTTTTCTCTTTTTTCAGTTCAGCTTGGGTGATTTTCACTACATTATTTTCTAATCTACTGATCTGTTCCTCTACTCTTAATTTGTTCTAGTGTATTTTTCTTTCAGTTATTGTATTCTTCAGCTCTTTTTGGTTCTTCTTTTATTTTCTAATCCTTTGTTGCAAATGTCTGTGTTCATCCATTCTTCTCTTGAGTTCTTTGAGCATTTTTATGATCATTACCTTGTACTATTTATCAGGTAGGTAGCATATCTCCACTTCAGTTAGTTCTTCTTCTGGGGTTTTATCATGTTCCTTCATTTGGGACATATTCTTCTCTTGCCTCATTTTGCCTAATTCTCTGCTTTTATTTCTATGTATTTGGTATGTTGTTTACATTTCCTGATCTTAGAGAAGTGGCCTTTTGTAGGAGTTGTCCTAGGGGGCCCAGCAGTGCACTCCCCTCTGGTCACCATAGTTATATGCTTTAGTGGCACCCTCTCTGTGGGATGTGTGGGCCTTTCTATTGTGTCAGGCTAACTACTGTGGGTACCCTGGTATGTGTGGCTGGCCTCTGGTCAGGTTATTTACCAGGCCCTGTCTATTGCAGAAGCTGCCATTTGTTGGTGAATGGGGCTGGGATTTGGCACAGCTTGGGACAGCCCAGGTGGCCCCAGTCCTATTGCTTGACCAGTAGTGGGTGGGCCTTGGACACAAGGTGGCTAGATCCAGAGACCTGGGGGAAGGGGGTCCCAGGGCTAGTGCTGATCTAGTGGTGGGTGGAACTAGGTCCTGGAGCACCTGGCTGTGATGTGCAGGGTCCCAGAGCTGTTATCAGCCTGCTGGTGGGTGGGGCTGGTTCTGATAGCTGAGTGACCCAGGGGGCTTGAGGCTAGTGCCAGCCTACTAGTGGGCAGAGCTGGGTCCTGAGATCACTGGTTGTGGGGTCCTGCAGGGGGCTTCCAGGGCTGATGCCTGCCTTCTGGTGGGTGAATCCAGGTCCTGGGGCTAGTGGTTGCTCACTGGTGGACAGAGATGGATCCAGGTGTCTCTGGCTGCCAGGCCCAGGGTCCTAGATCTGGTGTCAGCCCACTGGTAAGGAAGTCTAGGGACGCAGGGTGACCTAGGACAGCCAGCCTGCTTGTGGGTGGGGCTATGTCCTACCCAGCTAGCTGCTTGGCCTGGGACAACTCAAGACTGATGCAGACCGGCTGGTGGGCTAGGCTGTTTACCAAGGTTAATAAGCTAGAAGGAGGACTCCAAAGTGGCCTTGCCAGCACCAGTGTCCTTATGTTAGATTGAGCTCTCCAAATATGGTTTCCATCAGCATCTATGTCCGCAGGGTGAGTCCCAGTCACCTCTTACCCCTTCAGGAGGCTCTCCAAGATCAGCAAGTGGATCTGACTCATGTTCCTTTCAATTCACTGCTTCTATCCTGGGTCTCAGAGTGTGTGAGATTTTGGGTGTGCCCTTTAAGAGGAGAATCTGTTTCCTACAGCACTCTGGCTCTTCCAAGACCCACTGGCCTTCAAAGCCAAATGTTATGGAAGTTCATCCTTCTGGTGTAAGATCCCTGGGCTGGGGAGCCCCATGTGGTGTTTAGACCTTCACTCCTTGGGGAGTCCTATACAATTGTGCTTATCTTTCTGTTTGTGGTTTGACTACCCAGTGGTGTGGGTCCTGCATCTTTCCCCCTCCTACCCATTTCACTGTGACTCCTTCTTTATCTCTTAAGCTGTAGAAGATTTTCTCTGCTAGTATTCAAGTCGCTCTCATTGACAGTTGCTGTGTAAATTGTTATAATTTTGATGTGCTTGTGGGAGGAGGTGTGATCATGGTCTTCCTCCCCTGCCATCTTGGCCATTCCCCACAATACTATCATAGTTCTGGAGGTTCAGAATCAGGGTGCCAACATGGTTGGGTTCTGGTGAGAGTTCTCTTCCTGGCTTGCAGATGGCTGCCTTAGCTATGTCCTCAAAAGGTAGAAAGAGAACAAGCAAGCTCTTTGGTATGCCTTCTTGTAAAGAAACTAATTTCATCATGGAGACCATGTCCCCCTTTTATTTTTTATTTTCGTAAAAGTTTTTATTTACAATTCTAAAACTGCTTAACATGCACTTAAATGGTCCTATTCAGAGAAGGAGAAAGTGGAGGTTCTTGAAGATTTCCAAAGAAATGTCTGAAAGACAAAATATGGCCAGAAATATCCATTTGCTCTTTTGGGTTTATTGGGTGAATAGCCCTTTTCTTATTTAAGCATCTTATCTCAGGTATTTCATAAGGCAAACATTGAGATTTCAGTTTGAAGACACTCTTAAATCCTAATAGTAGCATACCCAGACCATTAAATCCTAATAGTAGCATACCCAGACCACCATCTAATAGCTAGCTTATTTAAGAAGGATTCATTTGAATGTCTAGATGCTTTGTGAAAGATCTTAGAAGGGCCTGCCTCATTTACTGGGAAAAATCATATAGGAAGTAGCCTTTAGGGACACTTTTAATTGGAAAATTATAACACAAGTGCACAAGTCAAGTCTTAACATATAACACTTGCTTTTTTTTTTTTTTTTTTTTTTTTTTTTTTTTTTTTTTTTGTGGGAAGGGGGCTCTCCCCCCCGCGCGCCTCCTT
>NW_006769434.1:180605-205628 GCF_000442215.2 Lipotes vexillifer
CGCCCCCCGCCTCGGCAGGCGGACTCTCAACCACTGCGCCACCAGGGAAGCCCCATATAACACTTGCTTTTTAAAAGCAATGTCATAAAATCAAATACAATTAAACTTGTTTTACTTTTCTCCTCACAAGAACATAAAAATTATCGAAGGGGAACTTAGAAAATGTTACAAGGTAACACAATATTTCCTTTTAGTAGTACTTGGGTAATTATGACAGAATAGGCTCCACTTTTTTGTTTGTTTGTTTGCACAGAGATTTTCATCTAAAATTTTGCTTATTTTTAGTATCTGCTTTATCTCTTCCTCTATCAGACCAGCTACTTGCACAGCCACCACCTCTTGGTGCTCTGTGACTTGAAAGGCTAGAGCAATCACAAGGAGGAATGGAATGAAACACTCCATTCAAAAGCAGCAGAATACATATTCTTTTCAAGTGCAAATGAGACATTCTGGAGAGATCATGTGATAGGCCACAAAACAAGTCCCAATAAATTTAAGAATATTAAAATAGTATCAAGCATATCTTCCTATGACAATGCTATAAGACTAGAATTTAACAAGGAAAAAACTGTAAAAAAAAAAAAAAAAAAACAACACTCACATGGAGGCTAAGCAACATGCTACTAAACAACCAATGGATCAATGAAGGTGTCAAAGGAGAAATCAAATCACCTAAAGAAGCTAGAAAAAGAAGAACAAACAAATCCCAAAGATAGTAGAGAGAAAGAAATTATAAAGATCACAGCAGAAATAATTGAAACAAAGACCAAAAAAGTAGAAAAGATAAATGAAACTAAGATCTGGTTTTTTGAAAAGATAAAATTGATAAACCTTTAGCCAGACTCATCAAGAAAAAGAGAGGGCCCAAGTCATTAAAATCAGAAGTGAAAAAGGAGGAGTTACAATGACACCACAAAAACACAAAGGATTATGAAAGAATAATAAGAACAATTATATGCCAACAAAATGGACAACTTAGAAGAAATGGACAAATTTCTAGAAATGTACCATCTCCCAAGACTGAATCAGGAAGAAATAGAAAATATGAACAGAAAATTCACCAGTAATGAAATTTAATCAATAATTAAAAAAAAAAAAAACTCCTAAAAAACAAAAGTCCAGGATGAGACAGCTTCACAGGTAAATTCTAACAGTTAAATAAGAGTTAACACCTATCATTCTCAAACTGTAGCAAAACATTGCAGAGGAGGGAATACTTCTGAACTCATGCTATGAGGCCAGCATCACCCTGCTACAAAAACCAGACAGAGGTATCACAAAAAAAGAGAAAATTACAGGCTAATATCCCTGATGAATACAGATGTTAAAATTCTCAACAAAATATTAGCAAGCTGAATTCAACAAAACATTAAACAAATCACACAGCATGATCAAATGGGATTTATCCCAGGGATGCAAGGATGGCTCGATATCCATAAATCAATTAATGGGATACACATTAAAAAATCGAAGAGCAAAAATCATAATCATGTCAATAGATGAAAAAAATCTTTTGACAAGATTCAACATCCATTTATGACCAAAGAAACCCATCAAAGTAGGTATAGAGGGAACATACCTCAATATAATAAAGGCCATATACCACAAGCCCACATACTCAATGGTGGAATACTAAAGGATTTACTCCAATATCAGAAACAAGACAAGGATACCCATTCTCACCACTTTTATTCAAGATAGTATTGGAAGTTCTAGCCACAGCAATAAGATAAGAAAAAGAAATTAAATAAATCCAAACTGGAAAGAAAGAAGTAAAACTATCACTATTTGCAGACAATGTGATATTATACCTAGAAAATCCTAAAGGTACCACAATAAAATTACTAGAGCTCATCAGTGAATGTGGTAAAGTTTCAGGACACAAAATTAATATACAGAAATCTACTGCATTTCTATACACTAACAACAAACTATCAAGAGAGAAATTAAGAAAACAGTCCCATTGACAATTACATCAAAAAGAATATAATACCTAGGAATAAATGTCTCTAAGGAGGTAAAAGACCTGTACTCAGAAAACTATATGACACTGATGAAAGAACAAGTGAAATATATACCATGCTCATGGATTGGAAGAATATTGCTAAAATGACCACACCACCCAAGGCAATCTACAGATTCAAGGCAATCCCTATCAAAACACCAGTGGCATTTTTCACAGAAATAGAGCAAGTAATTCTAAAACTTGTATGGAAACACAAATGACCAGGAAGAGCCAAAGCAATCTTGAGAAAGAAGAACAAACCTGGAGATATATCTCTCCCTGATTTCAAACTATACTACAAAGCTACAGTCATCAAAACAATGTGGTACTAGCATGAAAAAGACACTCAAATCAATGGAACAGAATAGAGAGCCCAGAAATGAACCCACATGTATATGGTCAATTAACCCAGACAATGGAGGCAAGAATGGAGAAAAGACAGCCACTTCAATAAATACTGTTGGGAAAAGTGAGCAGCTACATGCAAAAGAAGAAACTGGACTACTGTCTCACACTATATATAAAAATAATTTCAAAATGGATTAAATATTTAAATTTAAGACCTGAAAACATTCACTTCTAGGGGAAATAACACATAGGCAGTATGCTCTTTGACATTGACCTTAGCAATATTTTTTGTATATGTATCCTCAAGCAAGGGAAATAAAAGCAAAAACAAACAAATTTGGACTATATCAATCAGAAAAGCTTTTGCACAGTGAAGGAAACTATGAATAAAACAAAAGGTGATCTACTGAATGGGAGAAGATATCTGAAAATAATATACCCAATAAGGGGTTAATACCCAAAATATACACAGAACTCATAATACTCCACATCAATAAAACAAACAACCCAATTTAAAAAATTGGAAGAGAATCTGAATAGACCTTTTTCCAAAAAAAGACATACAGAGAGCCAACAGACACATGAAAAGATGTTCAACATCACTAATCATCAGGGAAATGCAAATCAAAACCAAAATGCATATTACCTCACACCTCTCAGAATAGCTACTATCAAAAATACAATAAATAGCAAGAGCTGGTGAGGCTATGGAGAAAAGGGAACACTCATACACTATTGGTGGGAATGTGTATTAATGCAGCCACTATGGAAAACAGTATGAAAGTTTCTCAAAAAACTAAAGATAGAATTACCATTTTATCCAGCAATTTTACTTATGGGTATTTATACAAGGAAAATGAAAATAGTAATTTGAATAAATATATGCACCTGTATGTTTATTGAAGCATTATTTGCAATAGTCAAGATATGGGAGCAACCTAAGTGCCCATCTATAGATGAATGGATAAAGGAGACGTGATAGATAGACACACACACACACACACACACACACACACACACACACACACACTCGAACATTACTTAGCCATAACAAATAATGAAATCCTGCCATTTACAACAACTTGGATGAATCCAGAGTATTTTATGCTAAGTGAAATAAGACAAAGAAAGACAAATGATTTCACTTATATGTGGAATCTAAAAAACAAAACAAATGAACAAACATAACAAAACAGAAACAGTCATAGATGAAGGGAACAAACAGGTGATTGTCCTAAAGAGGAAGGTGTTGGGGTAGAAGAGATACAGGTGAGGGGATTAGGAGGTACAAACTTCCAGTTACAAAATAAATGAGTCATGCGTATGAAATGTAAAGTGTGGTGAATAGTCAATAATTATGTAATATCTTTGTATGGTGACAGATGGTAACTAGACTCATCATGTTGATCGTTTTGAATGTATAGAAATATCAAATCACTATGTTATGTCCCAGAAACTAACATAGTGTTGTAGGTTAATTTTACCTCAAAAACAAACAAACAAACTCATAGAAAACGGGATCAGATTTGTGGTTATCAGAGGTGGGGGATGAGGTGACATGGAACTGGATGAAGGTAGTCAAAAGGTACCAACTTCCAGTTATAAGATAAATATAAGTACTAATGATTTAATGTAGAACATGCTCAATATAATTAATGCTGCTGTTTGTTACATATGGAAGTTGCTAAGAGAGAAAATCCAAAGAGTTCTCATCACAAGGGGAAACAAATGGTGTTCTATTTCTTTAATTTTGTATCTTTATGAGATAGATGTTCACTATACTTATTGTGGTAATTGTTTCATGGTGTATATATGTCAAATCATTATGCTGTACACCTTAAACTTGTACAGTGCTTCATGTCAGTTGTATCTCAAAACTAGAAGTTTTATTTTTATTTTTTTGCTGACCACTAGATTCATCTTTTTCACCCTCTCATACTTGCCATTGAAATACAGATAGAAAATGCAAAATAACTATGGTACTGGAAATTTTTTTACATTAGGTCTAACAATATGCTAAATTCTGAGAAGAATTTAACATAGGTACAAATGGGCCATTTTGAGAAATAATTAGTAACTCTCAAGACTTGATCTTTGAAACACAGAAGCATGGTCTAATAGGCAGGAACTATTAGAAAATTTAAACACACCCAGGGATTTTTGAGATTATCTAACAATACCAAAATTAAAAAAAAAAAATTTTGTCCCCACAATACAAATGACTTTCTCTCTTCCCATTCCTCTAACATTACCTCTCTTTCTGTGTACTTTTAGAAACAGTAAATTTTTGGAATTCAGCAAGGCCAAGGGCGAAAAAAAATGACTTAGAGTAGACTTTTATCTTGAGATGTGAAGACAGTCTAAATTAGGATGGAATAAAAAGGAAGATACTGAGGACTATACTCTAGGGATTACACATTTTATGAGTAAGGTATGACAGGGTCTTTCAAATTATACCAAAAAATGCATATATCTAATTATAGTCACTGTATTAGACAATGAAAACAGGAGAATATTGTTCAGAGTAGCAGATCAACTAGAAATATCTTCAAAATATAGGTATTTAGCTAGATGCTGTGGAAATGAAATTATCTTGGGTATAAGATCTGAAAATGTAATTAAAAAATTATTTCTCTACTCATGCCACCTATATGCTCCAAAAAGAGCTCTGGGTTTACAAGTATTTTTAAAATTTCAAAACGTAGAAAATTATCAAAGCATCCCTACTCATTTACTAAAACTTGAATCATCCCAACACCAGTATGGCAAAAATAGCACTAATATAAAAATACCACCTGAGATATTCTCTTTTAAGAGGTATTGAGTGATAAAGTATACAGTGTTCATAAGAACATAGATCATATAATTGAAGGACTAAATAAGTATATAAATACAAAGCAAAATTAATTAATTACACTTAATTATCAACTGATAATTTTATATTTTACAAGATTTTGGCAGTGCTCTAAAGGTATACATAAATAAGTTGTTATCACAGTAGAAACATCTAGGCTCTTATGTCAAATTTGCTTGGATGCCATTTTCTCTAACTGAAAAAACGAACCTCAAATATCATGCTGGGAAACTTCCAAAAAAACTTCACACACACATGAGTATATATGAATACAGATATAAGTACACTTTTAATGTGCCCAGAGAGAAACCAAATTAATGAGAAAACACATATCAATATATTTAAAAGGATTAAAGTCATTTGAAATACATTTTCTGACCACAATGGAATTAAGTAACAAATTACAGAAAGATATCTGGAAAATTATAAAGATATAAAATCAGAACAAAATACTTCTAATTAACCCATGTGAAAAAGAAAACTACAAAATATTTTTATCAGAATTCAAATGGTAACACAATAAATTCCAATTTGGGTTATGTGATTAAACCAGTACTTAGAAGAAAAATCATGGCTCTTCCTTATAATAGAAGAGAGATCTCAAATTCATTACTTAGCTTCCATTTTAAAAATCTAAAAAAGAAAGCAAATCAAACCCAAGGTAAACAGAAAGAAAACAAACAGGGAAATTTTAATGAACTAGAAAACAATAAAACAATAGAGAAAATCAACAAACCCAAAAGTTGGTTCTTTTATAAGAACCATAAAATTGATAAATCTCTTATCAGACTGATCAGGAAAAAAAAAAGTTACAGATTATGTGTATCAGGAATGAGAGAGGTGACATCTCTAAATATAATATAGATATTAAAAAGATAAGAAAATATTAACAAATTTATGCCAATAAATTTGACAATTTAAATAAAATAAATATCTTGAGTGACACAAATTGGCAAAGCTCACCCAAGAGTGAGTAGATAACATGAATAACCCTGTATTTATTAAGGAAATTGAAATTTTACTTAAAACTTTCTCCTCCTAGTCACCTGCACTTTCATGAATAAATCTAGCCAGGATGACTTTACTGGCAAATTCTAACAAATATTTAAAAAATAAATAATACCACTGCTAAAGAAATTCTTACAGATAATTGAAGAAGAAGTAATATTTCCTAGTGCATTCTATGAGGCCAGCATTTCTATGATATTAAACCAGACAATAATATAAGAATATATAACTTCCAATACATATCCCTCATAAGACAGATGCAAAAACTATTGATAAAAGATTTAGAAAATCAAACATTTGATATATAAAATGATGATACTTCATGACTAAATAGGGTTTATTCCAGGAATAAAAGGTTGTTTAACATTAAAACTAATTAATGTAATACATCATATTAACTAACTAAAAAAGAAAGCTATATGATACCTCAATAGATGCAGAAAAAACATTTGACAAAAATCCAACATCCATTCCTGATAAAGTTTCATAGCAAAATTAGCAACAGAGGAAATTTCCGTAAATCAATAAAAATCACCTACAAAAAACCTACAGCTAACATAATATTTAGCAGTCCACTCCAAATGTTTACTCCTGAAGAGCAGAAAAGAGACAAGGGTGTCTACTCTCATCACTTCTATTACACATTGTACTGGAGATACTAGCCAGAGCAATCAAGCAAGATAAGAAATTTAAAAGCATCTAGACTGGGGAAAAAATAAAATCGCTATTATTCTCAGATGACATGATCATCTACATAAAAAATCCTACAAAACTACAACAATGCTACTAGAATAAATAAGTGATCTCAGTATTAACATTACTAGTTACAAGATTAATACAAAGAAAACAACTGTAGTTCTAGAAACTGGCCACAAGCAATTGAAAAGTAAAATGTAATAAGATACAATTTATAAAAGCCTCAAAAATTTGATATACTTAGAATAAATTTAGTAAAATATAGGAAAGAACTGTATACTGAAAACTATAAAAAATTGCTGACAGAAAGTAAGGCAGATCTAAATATAGAGACATACTCTCTTTGCAGGTCATTAAATACCATATTGTGAACATTCTTCCCAAATTGATCAATAGATTCAACATAAGCCCAGTCAAGATCACAGCACACACTTTTGCAGAAATTAATGAACTGGTTTTAAATTCATATAGAAATGTTAAGGACCTAGACTAGCCAAAGTAATTTTGAGAAAGAACAAAGTTAGAGGACAAATGCTACCTGACTTAAAGACTTATAATACAACTACAATAATCATGACAGTATAATATTGGAGTGAAAATAGATATCTGTTTCAATATAACACAACAGAGACTTCAAAAAGATCCAGACATAAATGGACAACTAATTTTTGACAAAGACCCAAAGGAAACTCAGTGGTGAACAGATAGTTCACAATTTTCAACAAATTGTGTTGGGACAACTTAATGTCCATACACAGAAAAGTGACTTTAATTCATACTCCACATCATATTCAAAAGTTAATTCAAAATGGATCATGGAACTAAATGTCAAATTTAAACTTCTAGAAGATGACTTGAGGTTATACAAAGATTTCTTGAGTGTGACACCAATATTATAGGCCATGAAAGGAAAATAGTGTGTAAGGTTTTCAAGCAGTTTAGCATACCATATGATCCATCCATAGACTTCCACACAAATATGATAGAAGCTTTAATTTTAGCAGTCCAAACTGGAAACAACCCATATGTCCTTCAACAAGCGAATGGATAAACTATTGTAGAATATTCATACAATGGATTACTAGTCAGCAATCAAAGGAGATGACACCACACAACAGCAGAGATGAATCTCAAATAGTGTCAAGTAAGAGAAGTCGGGAAAAAAGGAATTTATACTGTGTGATTTTATTTATATAAAATTCTAGAAAATCAAACCAATACACAGTGACAGAAGTCACTAGGCTAAGTAAGATTACCACAGGTAATCTTACCACAGGTAATCTTACCACAGGTAAGTGGTTGGCTGGGTCCAAAAGGAGGGAGTTAGCAAGGAATAGGAGGGAAGGGCTATCAGGGGAACAAAATTCTTGGCGGGGATAGATATGTTAATTCTCTTGATCATGGTTATAGCTTCATGGATGTATACTTATGTCAAAACTTTTCAAATAGTACATTATATTTTAAAAATGAAAAGTTCATTTATTATATCTCAATTTTACCTCAGTATATTTGTTTTTAACAAATCTATATTTTTAATGTAGACAAATGACATTATCAACATGTCTTCTTTGATACCAGATCCAATGGTTAACATCTGTGCCTTCATTTTAATTGAAAAATCAGGAGCATTTCCTCCTTGGAAGGTTTATGTCCATTTAAACTCTCCTACTTTTTCTCTTTCCTCTCTGACCTCTCTTTACCAGTCTTGTTTGCAGGTTGCACTGTTTCTGCTCAAAATATCTCTGCTCAACCTAAGTTGCAGCACTCTTTGCAGCTAATCTTATTTAGCCCAATGACTTAAACTTCTTTGGGCTTTGAAATCCTCCAGATGTATAAATTTCTAATTGGATATTTATCCTAGGCCTCTTAAATATACCATGTTAAAAAAAACAAAAAACAACAACAATAAAAAACTATTGATTTTAACCCTAACCTATTCTTCCCACAGTTTTCACTATTTTAGTAAATGGTACCACCACCTATCCCTTCTGCTTAAAGCTAAAATCTTAAATTATTATCCTTGGTTCTGTCTTTTTCCCTCCCAGCTTCTTTCCAATCCAGCAGAAAGCCTTATTGCCTCTATCTTCAACATATAAATAAATCCAATAATGTCTCTCCATTTTTACCATACTACTTTTGTCTCAGCTATTATCCCTTACATGAGCTACTGCAATAGTTCTCTTGGTCTCGTATAATCCATTTGCCACATGGCAGAATGTTATTTTAAAATCATAAATGAGATTTTTATCACTAATCTTAAAATCCACCTATAGTTTCTTATTGCTATTATAATAAAATCCCAAATTTTTATGGTTTATGTGGCTCTACATAATTCCAACATCATTTTCTAATCTCCTCTCTCTTATTTCCTGGGACCTAGGGACACTCAACTATCTTCAGTGCCTTAATCACACTACACTTGGTAAGGCCTAGAATTACAATTAGTTTATTAAGGGCAAGGAACTAGAAGCCAGAATACTTAGGTTCGAATCTTAGCTTTGCCATTTATTTCTTGTGTGATCATGGTCAGAATTCAGTCAGACTGCTGTATGCGGCTGAAAGACAAAATTAGAAATATGGTTTTTATGCTCAAAAGGAGAGAAGGAACACTGATATCGATAAGAATCAGCACTGTTTGCCTCATCTTTTTTCCTGGTCCAGACTTTTCTCACCTATAACACATTTCTAAAATGAATTTAAAAATTTTAAGTAGCATAACCTTCTTAATGTTAATTGTATTACAAGTACAGAAAGCACAATATTTTTAACTAAATTTTCAATGAACTACAGTCTTCACATTAAGTTGTCCTTGCCTTGACTTATTCCAATTCACAGAAAAATCACTTTAACAAACTGAGGGCAGGAGTGTGAAATATATCGTGTTTCAGGTCTGAATGATGATGAGTTCAGTTCTGCCAACTTAAGGACAGCCAAAATACATAAGACAAACTTGAGTAAATGCTTGTAAACAAAACCAGTCATCTGTGCTGACTAGAACTGCCTTGCTTAAAGCAAAAATACGTTTAGCATTCAAGAGTTTCTAAGAAATCACTGCTTTTAAACTGTCCCAGGCAGAATTAGCCACTTTTTCATTTAAGTTTCCATAAAACTTTGTAATTGACTTCTTTGAACCATTCCCCTATTAAATACATAAAATGTCTCCATGGCTGTCTAGATTTTGAGTTACTCAAGGATAGGAACCCTGTATTCTGCAGAACAAATGGCATCTCTTCAACTGTCAGTTGCTTCACTTGGGTTGTTAACTCTCAAGTAGAATGCCTCCTGCTTTCTTCGACCAACTTACTCTCGATAACCATTTAATAATCTTTTAAGAATAATGCTTGATATATAGCATACATTCAATATATTTGCTAAATTAATCATTTACATTAAGATATTGCTGGTAAATTCCTGGGGTGGTAGAGTCAGGGCTAAAAAGCCCAGAGGGTAGGGAGTTCAAGAAATCATGAAGGATGTCTCTGCTAGCTGCAGGTATCTTTGCCAGCAGAGCTCAAAGAGAAATGTAATTTTCAAGAATGTGCATGTAACAGATAAAAATATTTTTCAGAATGAAAATCAGATGAGTTTATCTTATCCTCCAACTCATCTACATTTAATGCTGGGCCACAGGGCTCAATATTCCTGGAAAGAAGGAGGATATAACAAAATAGGGAGGTCTCTCTAAAGAAAAAGAAGTAGAAATCCCATTCATTCTGGCCTGAGGGTATATAAGAAAAAGAAGAGACATGTGAGAAAAGCAGGTCAGCAATCAGAGTTATTCTTACTGACTTCATGGGGCTACTTTAATGCAAGGGATTGATAGAGTGAGGGAAACTGAGAACCTCAGGGTGAGTGGCACAATTCCCAAGGTATAGCCTGGGTGAAGGTTTAAGAGTCTGGGGGAAGCCTGGCATTGGACTTATCCCTAAATCAATATGGATAGGATGGCACTAGATGGAAGGAGGTGTGGAGATGAATGAGACTGAAACAAACCTCATGGCTCGCTACAGTCTGCATATAGTGCTTGGGATATCCAGAAGGTTGCACATGCCCCAGTGAATGGACAGAGAAGTGTTGAGAGATCCAGTGGGTCAGTGAAGTCATGAGATTGAGAAAAAGTATATAATGAGAGAGCTCTTTATAGCAGGATGCAAGCAATGTGGACTACAGACTTCAGCCATGGAAACCTGTGAAACGCCAGATAAGAGCAGGATCGTCTTGTTGGGCAGCATACAGTGTGTAGGCCAGACTAAATATCAGGAATCAGAGGACATCAGGAACCAGAAAAAAAGCCTGCCCATCCAAAAGCCCATCTCCCTGTAGTGAAATAAGTGTCCTTCCAGTGGAAAAATAAAAGAGGAGGAGGTGAGAACGTCTTCAAGACATAGCATTTGCCCGCAAAAGACTGAGTCTAATAACAGGTACTATTTAAAGGGAAATTAGAGGACTTCCCTGGTGGCGCAGTCGTTAAGAATTCACCTGCCAATGCAGGGGACGCAGGTTCAAGTCCTGGTCTAGGAATATCCCACATGCCACAGAGCTACTAAGCCCGTGTGCCACAACTACTGAGCCCGCATGCCAGAACTACTGAAGCCTGTGCGCCCAGAGCCTGTGCTCTGCAACAAGAGAAGGCCGTACACCGCAACAAAGAGTATTTCCCTCTCTCTGCAACTAGAGAAAGCCTGCGTACAGCAATTAAGACCCAATGCAGCCAAAAATTAATTAATTAATTTAAAAGAAAAACTTAAAAAAAAAAAGTGGAATTAAAGAGGTTTTAAGTGCCTTCTCTCTCTCCCCATCTCCCACCTTTCCCAGCAACCTGAGGTATTGAATGAGTTATAGAAAATGAAATATATGTAAGAGATTCTCTGAGATTCTTTAAAATCTTGCAGTATTTATTCCTACTTTGGATTAAAATAAGCGAACTATGTATCTTGAGGCCCAAGATGTACCCCTGTAACATCAAGTGTGCAGAGTCAAAGAGAAAATAGGCAATAGGAAAGTAAGAAAAGGAGAGAAAGGGAGAAACATGCATTCGCAAGTCCCCTTTGGATGCTCTAAATTTGAAAGTCCTGAATGCAATTCTAATTACAAAAATTTCATCCATTAAGGGTTTCCTTAGACTGCATTTGTCTGTACTTGTGCTTTGTATGAAAAAGGAAAATTCCACAAGCAGGCCAGAAAGAGAACCCACAGCCCAAAATGCAAAAGTTTAGGTAGGTTGGGAAATTTCAGTCAAACCAGAAAAAAGATTGGGTGACTTCTGCAAAATTAATCCTACTCATACCCTGGTCCTCAGGAGCTAGGACCAGAGACTGGACAATAACTTCAACAGCTCTTAATACTCATATGCAAAGAACCACCTGGTGAGCTTTTAAAGAAAAACACAGCCCTCCTGACATTATGATTCAGGTGGGCTGGTTGGGTCCTGTGCTATCTCTTTTTGAAAAACTCCCTAGGTGATTCTAATGTGTAGCCAATGTTGAGTTCAAGATTAGGATTAGAGTGCCAGCCCCTAATACCTTGTATCTTTAAGCAATAACAGCTGTTCACTATGGCTTAATGCTAGAACCTGAGACTTATTTTCATGCAATAAATAGTTTACCTGCCCCTGTGAGGGGACGAAGTATTTTTGATCTAGTACTGAGAAGTTAAGTTTCCCTGGAGATTGATTAGTGCCCCTACTGGTAAGAAGTGATCATTTCACTTAGCATCCAGGCTTAACACAGACACATCTTGAAAGCTTGAGACTGGGAACTGAGACAGAGAAATCCACAAAAGTGCCAGTTTCCTCCTTCTCAGAAGTAGGGGAATACCTAGATGACAATAAATGTTCTTCAATAACACAAGGGATTTATCGAGACAAATAAGAACATGACATAAAAATTATTTTAAAAATACTTCCTTCCCTACAGGTGCCCCCTTATTAATATACCAATATTTTCTTTTTGTCCTGTAACACATTAAGATAAAGCTTAGAAACTTTGTGTCAGAGGAAAGAAAGAGGATATAATATAGTGCAAGTTCCTACAAAGATTAAGAGGCCCAATTCATGACCTTGGGAGCATGGAAAAATAATGAGATATAAAAGAAAATTGAAGAATTTAGTTGCCACAGTACTTTCTGTGCTTCTGTGCCATCTATCTGCCTTAAGGCTAAACCTTGAAGTGTGGGTTATAGAAGCAAGCAGTAAGTTAAGAAGATACTTTGGGCTATAGCTACTTCCCTAGGGATAACAAGGGGAAGGGTTAGGCTTCCAAAGGAAGCTCATCATTTATCTTGAAACCACTTCCCACAGTACACAAGATATATGCCTCAGCATTATCAGAGGGAGGTGACTAGAGAGATAAACTTGAGAAAACGGATTTTTCCCCACATCCTGGATATACTATGAAGGTTATCTAAAACTTCTCCTTTTATTTGCTTAGGGAAAACACATATAATTATTGAATGAATGGGTAATGAGATCAGGGCAAGGAGGTTGCAGTGTACAAGGACTTCCTGACTGGAAGTACATGGGTGGCTATGGACTTCAGCAGTGAGTCCTGGTAAAAATATTCCAAAGGTCTAGATGAGACTAGCCACCACTAAATGGAAACCAATTAACATCAGCCACTCAACTCAGAGGCAGCAAGGACAAAATGTCACACCAGATGTCCTTTCAGTGACAAAAAGACAGAGGAGGAGGATGAGAGGACATCTGGGAGACAAGCTTTTTCCTCAAAGAGAATGTGTCATGTAAAGATGATCATGTAAAGAGAAAGACTGAGGTACCATTAATTGGTCAATGCAAAGCTGTTTCTGTTATTGTTTTCTCAAATATCCCAGACATTGAGAGCTTATAAGAAAGACTGCAGAAGTAAAAATTAAAAGCTACTATTTCTTCATTCATTTTAGATATGGTTTTAGTAAATTTATGACTTATTTCCATAATTAAAGGTCTAATCTCAAATAATGGTTAACAACTTGAAAGGAGCTCTGATGTGTGATGACAGGTTTCTCTCTGCTTTTAAACACAGTTGCCACCCACTCAGATTCTGCTGGGGTGGGGCAATGCCATATCTTTTTCAGCATAAAGACTACATTACAGAAGCAGGCAGAGGGTAGAATAGTTAGATAATCAATTTAGACATAGTTTTATACCATTAAGGAAAGTTTCACAATCTCATCTACACAGATATTTAGTTATCAAATTTGGTCCAGTGTTTATTTTATCTCTTAACTATTCATTCAATAAAATAATGTTAAACTTCTGAAGTGTTCATGATTTTATTGGAAAAGAAAATCCTTTCATTTCCTTCAATTAAAAGGTTACTGTATCCTCCAGAGAGTTACAAAAATTCTACAGGGCAGAAACTTCCAACACAAGAGAGCAGAAAGCCAGGAAAAGGTGCTTCAATAGTCCTAGAAATATTCACCTGTCAGCTATCACATCTGTTAGTTCAGTTCCCTACATCTTGAGAGCAACAGTGATTAGATTGAGAAAACGTTCTTATTATTTTTTCCAATACTCTGTATCTCCCATTATAGAAACTCTAAAAACAAAATTTTCATTTGGGACCTGAGAACTCCTTAAAAAACATGTAATTGGGGCTTCCCTGGTGGCGCAGTGGTTGAGAGTCCGCCTGCCGATGCAGGGGACACGGGTTCGTGCCCCGGTCTGGGAAGATCCCACGTGCCGCGGAGTGGCTGGGCCCGTGAGCCATGGCCGCTGAGCCTGCGCATCCGGAGCCTGTGCTCCTCAACGGGAGAGGCCACAGCAGTGAGAGGCCCGTGTACCGAAAAAAAAAAAAAAATGTAATTGTATTTCCTTTATACCTTTACAACCAAAGCAAATAGCTTTGCGAAATAAGAAAAATGATACTTAAATATTAAAAATTCCTTGTTAGGCTTTTTTTTTTTGGAATCATGATTTCTTGTTGATGGAGAAGCACCTCTGGATACACCCCTACTATAAACACCACCTGATAAGCCATATTAGCTAACTAGGGGCTATATACTTGAAGAATCTCATCTCTGGAAAATAGCAAAAAGTACTGTGGAAAAAACTGCAAAGGAAATAAAGGTAGAGTAAATCTAGTTATTGACTCTTTGCATACTGAAATTTTCATTTGTTTACAATCACAAACTCAAAAAACCATCTATCCCACAAAGAAGATGCATCCCTGACTTCTAAAATACATTTTCATTCATTTATACTAAAAAAGTTTTTAAATTACCTATCAAAGATAGAAGAAGCATCCCTAGGTTTGAGACTCTGTAAATTATCTGTAAATTATGCAATTAGATGCCAAAACATAGTTCCTTGCCCATAGTAATTATATTAGTCAGTATTCTCCAAAGAAATAAAACCAATTGAAACAAAGACATACACATACACACAAAAGAAACAAACACACATACATAGAGACTGAGACTGATTGATTATAAGGAATTGGCTCACATAATTATGAACATTGGCAATTCCCAAGATCCAAGATCTATAGGGTAAGTTAGCAAGGTGTAGACCTAGTAGAGAAGTAATTTAGTTCTTGTACAAAACTCAAGTTTCTTTGAGACAGAGGAAGAGCCAAAAAACAAAACAAAAACAAAACAAACAAAAAACCCCACAATATCTCAATTCAAAAGCAGTCTAGCAGGAAGAATTCTCTATTGCTTGGGGTAGGGTCGGTGTTTTTGTTCTATTCAGGCTTTCAACTGCTTGGATGAGGTCCACTGACATTAGGGAGGGCAACAGATTTATTCAGTCTACTGATGTAAATGCTAATCTCATCTAAAAACAAGAATAATTTTAGACCAAATATCTGGGCATCCTATGGCCCAGTCAAGTTGATGCATAAAATTAACCATAATAGTTAATTGAGTAAACTCAATAAATGCTTTATTGAATAGATGAAAAAATGAAGCAGTTAAAATAGTTAAGTTAGGGAAAATAAACTTCCTTTAAGAAATATATATGCATGGGTTGTTTTGCAAATTCCTATGTGAATAGTCTATTGTAAATTACAAGGGGAGTCTTTAAGAGTATATATTAAGATGGTGTTCCTTTGCCTTTGAAATTTAATTCATGCAAAGTGTTCTCAAAGTGTTGTACACACACTAGTGATGTGATGATTTTATGTGGTACACTTAAAGTTTTAATTTTAGCAATTTTCTGCTTATTGTAATGTGTAACACAAGAAAGAATAATTAATCCATCAAACCCATGATTTCTGATATAATATTGTTTAGGTTAAAGTTAAGTAGATTTTAGAGTATAATTATTTTAGTTACTTAGAAAATCTTTTATTTTATATAATATAAAGGAAATCCTTAGCATCGATACTGCCAAAAAATTCTAAAATGTGTACAGTAAATGTCCAATAAAGTATAAACATTGTGTCTTTTTAATTTTTTTCACAATTTTAGCTTTTTTCCCCTGCCATCTTACAACTACATGAAGTAATATTTTTAGATGTTAAAGAAGAATAAAAAGGTGGATGAGTAAATATTTCAACGTGGCATCTAATAATTTATATTCTCTAGACTTATAAGACAGGAATAGTAATGGATATCGCCAACTACATTTTACGTATCTCACACATTAAGTAGCGCATCAGGCTGTTATACCAATAACCTGGACTAGGCTTGTGCAATAAAGAATTTGACTGACGTTTGTCCCTAGCTCCCTGGAAGTAACCTCTAAACCCTTGGAAGTTTTCTAGTGATAGGAGTGTTTGTGTTATTCAAGGTGGCCCTCTTGGACCATACCTGATGGTTTATGCTAATGAGTTGATTGTGGTGAGTCTTTGGATAGTTCATGTTAACAAAATGACTCATAATGGGGTTGGTCATGCTAGAAGGACCAACTATGTGATTAGAGGTTGGGGCTTTGAGCCATATGAAACCAGCCCAACCTCCATGGAAGGGAAGGGAGCTACAGATTGAGTTCAACCACATGGTCAATGACTCACTCAATAATGTCTTCACAATGAAATCCCAATAAAAACTCTGGAAATTGAAGGTCAGGTGAGTTTCCTGGTTGGCAATACTCACTGATTATTGTCACACTTCAGTGCTAGGAGAATAACACATCCCTAAGGATGAAAGAAGCTACATGTTTGGAACACTGACAGACTTTGCTCTATGTCTCTCTCCATTTGCCAGATTCTGATTTGTATCCTTCTGCTATTATAAAACTGTACTCCTAAGTATAGAGCTTACTTGAGTTCTGTGAGTCACTCTAGTGAACTGTCAAACATGACAGTGGTAGTTGGAACACCTAAATTTGTAACCAGCTGTTGAGAAACTAAGGGTGGCCCCAGGAACACCTGAACCTGTGGCTGGTGTCTGAACTGAGGCCAGTCTTGTACAAAACTATGCCCTTAACCTTGACTTTGGCAACTTATTGTAGGGCTCAGATCTCAATTCTCTATTTTGAGGATGCCCCCCTGAATTTGGACACAAAACTAACTACTGACTAATACCTTCCCTAGACATTCAGTGGTAAATATTTCACTTATGAATAGAAACCAAAATTTATGTCTCCAACACTATTTAAAGTTACATAATCAGCTGTGCATGTGGCTGGACATATACTCCATAATGTACACTTAATATACATTTTGTCACTGATGATACTTAACAATGATTGCTTTTCCAATATGATAAATTAAGTACACATTAGCTGTCAAAAAGAAAGTCTTTTTACTATTGATCCAAAAAATCAAAGGACTCTTAAAAGAAAATTCAGAGGACTTACCAAGAGTCACATGCAACATACTTGGCACAGACGCTGATAAGAAAATAAAAAGTAAATAACTCACTTCAACAACTTCAATGCAGTTACATATGAAAGTCCATAAACCAGTATTTTATTTCCTTCTATTGCAAGATTGTATACATTTGTCCAAAGTTGAAGATTAGTATAATTTGTCACATTTTGAGATCAAGATACTAGTTGTTTTCACTGTGCAGAATTATACTCCAGCCATCATCAAAACTTAAAATATGAAGAGTTGTTCTGGCTGCTTGCTTATGCAGCTTTCATATTTTAACCTATAAGCACGTGTCTTAGCTGGCTGAGTTTGCAATTTAGTTTTCAGCAACTTCCAGATGATATACAATGGTCTTCTTGGCAAGACCGGTTCAAAACTCTGTGGATGTTTTGAATAACACTTAATAGTGTCTATTCATAACATTGCAAAAGAAATTGTGACGTGTTAATACTCAGATTAATTCATGCTATTTTCAAAATGACAAAACAAGAAATATTTAGGAAAACTAAGTACCATTTTTTTACTTCCAAATGATAGACCAAATATTTTTTAATTCTACTTTTTAAAATTTAATTCCAGGAGGAAAAAAAAAAATCATTCTCTTCAAAAGGTCTCACCTTTTCTTCTCTATAGTATTTGTTCTTAAAAACACAGATTTTTAACTTATTAATGCATAATAATCTTAAATTATGAACACTTTCTCAAATCCATTTTCATGATTTTTTTTCCCTTTAAAAAGTTGTTTTGAATTTGAAGAGCCAGAGCCAACTTCTGGAAAAGCAGAGTAAGGAAACTGGTGGACACCTCTCTAATAAAAATAATGCTCACAAGCCGGGCCAAAATTTAAGGGGTGGGGAAATAGACTCAATACTTGACAGGAGGAATTGCAAAGTCACATTACAAAAGAGTATCTTTTCAACAAACAGTGCTGGGAAACTGGATGTCTACCTGCAAAACAATGAATTTGGACTCTTTCCTTATATCACATACCAAAAAAGTGGACCATAGCCTAAAATAAAGACCTAAAACAATAAATTCCTAGGAGAAAAGAAAAGAGGAAAATCTTCACTGGATTAAGCATTGTTTCTTAGATACAACATCAAAAGCACAGCATCAAAAGAACAAAATGCAAAATCAGGACTTCACCAAAATTAAAATCATTTGTGCTTCAAAGCACATCATCAAGAAAGTAAAATGACAACCCACAGAAAACTCAGGCAAGTTAAAAATGGACACAAAATGGATTAAAGACCTAAATGTAAGGCCAGACACTATCAAACTCTTAGAGGAAAACATAGGCAGAACACTCTATGACATAAATCACAGCAAGATTCTTTTTGACCCACCTCCTAGAGAAATGGAAATAAAAACAAAAATAAACAAATGGGACCTAATGACACTTAAAAGCTTTTGCACAGCAAAGGAAACCATAAACAAGACCAAAAGACAACCCTCAGAATGGGAGAAAATATTTGCAAATGAAGAAACTGACAAAGGATTAATCTCCAGAATTTACAAGCAGCTCATGCAACTCAGTATAAAAAAAATAAAAAAAAAAACCTAATCCAAAAATGGGCAGAAGACCTAAATAAACATTTCTCCAAAGAAGATATACAGATTGCCAACAAACACATGAAAGAAAGCTTAACATCATTAATCATTAGAGAAATGCAAATCAAAACTACAATGAGACATCATCTCACACCAGTCAGAATGGCCACCATCAAAAATATCTACAAACAATAAATGCTGGAGAGGGTATAGAGAAAAGGGAATCCTCATGCACCGTTGGTGGGAATGTAAATTGATACAGCCACTATGGAGAACAGTATGGAGGTTCCTTAAAAAACTAAAAACAGAACTACCATACGACCCAGCAATCCCACTACTGGGCATTTACCCTGAGAAAACCATAATTCAAAAAGACTCATGTACCACAATGTTCACTGCATCTCTATTTACAATAGCCAGGACATGGAAGCAACCTAAGTGTCCACCAACAGATGAATAAAGAAGATGTGGCACATATATACAATGGAATATTACTGAGCCATAAAAAGAAACGAAACTGAGTTATTTGTAGTGAGGTGCATGAACCTAGAGTCTATCATACAGAGTGAAGTAAGTCAGAAAGAGAAAAACAAATACCATATGCTAACATATATATGGAATCTAAAAAAAAAGAAAAAAAAAAGGTCATGAAGAACCTAGGGGCAGGATGGAGAGAGAATGCACTAGAGGATATGGGGAGGGGGAAAGGTAAGCTGTGACAAAGTGAGAGAGTGGCATGGACATATATACACTACCAAATGTAAAACCGATAGCTAGTAGGAAGCAGCCGCATAGCACAGGGAGATCAGCTCGGTGGTTTGTGACCACCTAGAGAGGTGGGATAGGGATAGTGGGAGAGAGGGAGATGCAAGAGGGAAGAGATATGGGGATATAGGTATATGTATAGCTGATTCACTTTGTTATAAAGCAGAAACTAACACACCATTGTAAAGCAATTATACTCCAATACAGACGTTAAAGAAAAAAATGGACAAAGGATTTTAATAGAAAAATTTCCAAAGAAGATGTACAAATGGCCAATAAGAACAAGAAAAGATACTCAACATCACTAGTGACAATGAGATATCATTTAACATTCACTAGGACCTCTAAAATTAAAATGACAATAACAAGTATTGGTAAGGAAATGGAAAATTGGAGCTCTCATAGTTTGCCAGTGGGGATACAAAATGGCACAGCCACTTTTAAAATAGCATATGAGCTCCTCAAGTTTTAAGCATAGGGTTACCATGTCACCCAGCAATTTTACTCCTAAGCATATAGTCAAAAGAATTAAAAACATATATCAACACAAAAGCTTGTACATGATTGTTAATAGCAGAATTATTCATAATAACCAAAAAGTGGAAACAGCCAAAATGTCTATCAACTAGTGAATGAATAAACAAAATATAACATATTCATATAATGGAATATTTTCAACAATTAAAGAATGAAATACAAATAAAAGTTACATGGGTGAACTTTGAAAACATTTATGCTAAGTGATAGAAGTCAGTCACAGGAGACCATGTATTATGTGATTTCCTTTATGTAAGAGTCCAGAATAGGCAAATCTATAGAGATAGAAAGTATCAATAGATTAGTATTTTCCTGTGGCTGAGGTAGGAAGGGGAGTGACAGTATAGAAGGACTAGGGAATGACTGCTAAAGGGAATGGGATTTTCAGGAGGCAGGGTGATGAAATGTTCTAAAATTAGATTTTGATGATGGTTGTACATCCTGTGGATATATTAAACAAAACTGTACACTTTAAATGAGGGAGTTACATGGTTTGTGAAGTACATCTTAACTTTTAAAAAATGAATGGCCAGGGCTTCCCTGGTGGCGCAGTGCTTGAGAGTCCGCCTGCCGATGCAGGAGACGCGGGTTCGTGCCCCGTTTCGGGAAGATCCCACATGCCGCGGAGCGGCTGGGCCCGTGAGCCATGGCCACTGAGCCTGCGCATCCGGAGCCTGTGCTCCGCAAATGGGAGAGGCCACAACAGTGAGAGGCCCGCATAACGCAAGAAAAAAAAAAAAAAAAAAAAAATGAATGGCCAGAAGGTAGTAAATATTTTAATCTATTCCCTGGCATCAAAATTTTACCTAAGGTATTGCCAAAACAGAACATCTGCTTAAAAACCAAACAAAACAAAACACAAAACCACTCTGGATATCTTGGAAACTGTTTTGGCTGCATGTCAAAGGACTCAATGTCTATATAATCACACCTTCCTAAACACCTAAATCCGTCTACAGCAGTCTCTTCTGCAAATAACTATTAGAATAATCACCCTAAAACACTGATTTCATCAGGTGTTTTCACTGTTTAGGATACTACTATTGGTCATTATTGCCAACCCTATCACATCTAAACTCTCTCCTCAAGGAATTCAGTTATGTTGTTTTCCTTAATGTCAGTTTTCTTCACAAAAATAGACTTTGGCTCCCCCTACCAAAAAAAAAATCTTATTATCTATAAGATAATATTTTCTGTTATGATATTACAAAGTTTATGATTGCAAATAACTGGGAAACAACTCCAAAAGGCTTAAGTGTAAGAGAATTCATGAACTTACATTATCAGAAATCTGAAGCAGGGCCATGATAAAAGTTGATTAATACAGTACGTCAACACTTTCCTTAAAGACCCAAGTACCTTCCATTTCTCCAGTCTGTAACCCTCAGCATGTTCTTCTCAGCTTAGCCTCCCTCATGGCCCTAGAGAATTGATAAAATTTTACGTGCCACACACTGACATGTCAAATATACGTTGTAAAAGGGGAACTGTTTAAAAGTCTCTTTATAAAATGTTATAAAACTCAAGTAAACCTTTCCTAGAGTCTTCTGGTAGGCCTCCTGCCCTCACAATCATTGTCTAAAACTGAATCACATGCCTACCCCATGCCAATCACAATTCACTCCCTAGGGCTGGAGAGGGGCCTGCCCCTCTGCAGAACATGGATTAGCTCTAGAAAGGTATAGAATTCAGTTAGCTCAAGGAAGGGACAAAATGGTTGCTGACTATAATGGGAAAGAATAATTATCTGCTGTACACAATTACTCCACTTATTCACACTCTATCCATTAATTAAAATGTGCCATATCTTAATTTCTTCTAATCTTATATCCATCAATTTCTCCAAATCCCGTATATTCACCTCATCTAGAATAAAACATCTTGATTAACTACCTATAGCTACCAGCTCCTATATAGTATTTCCTTAACCTTTCATAGGAAAACAGATTCTATGATAGTTTTAAACCTTAAAATAAAAAGTGTTTTAGGCATGATGGTAGTAGGTAATTTAAAGACCATTTTCCAACTCCAATATATTGCACGTAAGAGACCAAAGTCAAGAAAAGGAAAAACTCAAAGAAATAAGGAGAACCATTTAAAAGAAAAGGAGGGAGAAAATAAGAAATAAAGAAAAAGAAGGGGATAAAGTAAGAGAATTAGGAGGTGGAGGAAATGGACAAACCATAAGAAGAGAAGAAAGGTAGAGGGAGGAAGGGAGAGAGAGGAAACATAAGAAGAGGAAGGAAAGAAGGAAAAAGAATGAGAAAAAGAGGAAAATACAAAAGGGAATGAAAAGGTAAAGGCAGACACACAAGACTGTAACATGAAATGTGGCATTTATTCACAACTTGTTTAAAGAACCCATGGAACGTATAACCTCATGGCAACCAATGCAGGCAGCAAAACCACACAAACCTTAATAGATAACTACTTGGCAGAAATGAGACAGCTGCTCATGATTCTGACTTCTGGGATCAGTCCTAGAAAAAGAGAACTATAAGTGATGAATGGGATTTTTTGAAATATTCTCAGCCACCATGAAAACTAGAGTCAAATATTGAGTGCCAGGAAGTGCTCTGCTATGATCTTAATATATAGCATATTTATTGTGTGTGCTTCTCTGACTCAGGAAACTTTCTCTGTGATCCAAATTGGGGCCCATACTTTCAGAGTTTTTAGAAGGATCAGTATCTTAGCTGTCATTAACTGGGCAGTTTTTAACAATTTTATTTATTAGAATTTTATCAAAGTTATTTTAAGGACTCTTTTAATTGCTGAAGGGCTTATGCTGAAATAATTAATATATATTTAGTGAGTAAACAAAAGAGTAGATTTGCCATCATCAAACTATTCAGATGTGATTTCTCCTTAGGTGATCCTAATTTTATAGTGCACATAGAGCTATAAGATTATGGAAGCAAATTTCAAAGCATGTACAGGTGGTAAATATGGCCCTAAGGTGGAAAAAGTTTCAGCACGGCCATATCTCGTCATTGCTCATACAGGGGAAAAGAAAAAAAAAAAAAGAATCGCAGAAAAAGAAGCTTCTGTCCTCTTAATTCCTACATTAAAATTAAAATTAGTAGCAATCCCACTACTGGGCATATACCCTGAGAAAACCGTAATTCAAAAAGACACATGCACCCCAATATTCACTGCAGCACTATTTACAATAGCCAGGACATGGAAGCAACCAAAGTGTCCATCGACAGAGGGATAAAGAAGATGTAGCACATATATATTCAATAGAATATTACTCAGCCATAAAAAGGAATGAAATTGGGTCATTTGTAGAGATGTGGATGGGCTTAGAGTCTATCATACAGAGTGAAATAAGTCAGAAAAACAAATATCATATATTAACACGTGTATGTGGAATCTATTAGAAAAATGGTACAGATGAATCTATTTGCTGGGTAGGAATAGAGATGTAGATGTAGGGAACACACAAGTGGACATGGGGGTGGGGAGGGGAGATAGGATGAATTGGGAGATTGGGGTTGACATATGTGCACTCCCATGTGTAAAACAGATAACTAGTGGGAACCTGCTATATAGCATGGGGAGCTCAGCTCGGTGGTCTGTGGAGACCTAGATGGATGGGATGGGGGGGTGATGGATGGGAGGTCCACATATAGCTGATTCACTTCGTTGTACAACAGAAACTAACACAAAATTGTAAAGCAACTGTACCCCAATTTTAAAAAATAATTAGTCAGTCAACATACCAAATAAGTACGTGTGGAAGTATTTTGTCTCTTCAATTACAAAATTAAGACATATTTTTTGCAATAATAAACATAATTATAAATTTATCTAACCTACAGTCAAAATATCTCCATTCCAATCAAATTATACATGTCAAATCTTTTTCCTTTGTTTGTGCAAATATATGTATTAACACACACAGTTATTTGTTTTATTATAAAAATGTGTACATAATTTTTAGTCTTACCTATATACTGTGGAAACCCATCTATATATAGAGAGAGGTATATAATCATCCTTGTTCCTTTCATATTTACTTTTTACTCAATATTATAGATGTACCATAATTTATTTTATATTTGCCTATTAAACAAGTAAACATTTCATATGTATCAAGCCTTTGCTCTTGAAATATATGTGTGTATACATATACACATACGTATAAATATAAATATATTTTCAGTGATATATGACTACACACATTTTAATGCATCCTTTATAAGCAATGCTACTTTTATACCTCCTGTCCAAAATATGTAAATAATCTATCAAATGCCCAATATAATAATTCCAATAACTGTCAAACCAATGACAACATCTCACTAATTGAATTAAGAAACAATCTGAAGAGCTCTGCTTCCTTGTGGGATCCATAAAAGAATGTTGTTCTCACAGTAACAATAAGGAGAAGCCAAATAATCTAAAACATCATAACTATTTTTGGTTTATATAAGAAAGCTGAGGTCATCAATTAAGTATATTGAATTCTAAATGGTAACAATCTCCTCTAGGGA
>NW_006769434.1:205638-222309 GCF_000442215.2 Lipotes vexillifer
GGAAAGACAACACACAAAGCGTGTTGGGCAACAACCTTTGCCCAGAGACAAGCACAGGAAGAGGTGTCATCCATAAAAACGTGTAAAAAAATAACAAATGAGGTTAAATGCATTTTTATGGGCCATGTGTAGATTAGTATGAAACAGTTTACACTCTCTGAGATCCCCAATAAAAAGGTGATTTTGCTTTTCCCTACTCACCAGCCATTTTGCAAGGGTCTCAAATGGTTCTAGCAAAAACAGATTATGGGTACAGCAGGAAACCTGAGGTGGCCACATATGTGCAGGAGTTGATGGGATGCTGCTCATAGACAGGCATGAAATCTAGTTCTTTCTCTCATACAAATGGAAAAATGTCTGCTATTGACGAAATGGCAAACAACCCTCCACCAGCCTGATCCCAGGCAAAACTGCTCCTGTGGTTGGGTAGAACACAGAGCAATTTCACACAGAGGGAGTGACAGAAAATCCACTTGTTCTCATGATCCTAAACTGATCCAAAGCAAAAGACTGCTGTCACTTGGTGGGAGAGGGTAGGAACCATGCTCTATCTAAGACCCTCAACTGCTACAAGGATACCACAAATAGGGGGGGAGGCAAAAATGCTAAAAAATATAACCACTAAGATTTGAGAGCACAGGTCAGGACCGCGGCTGAGATTTTATGAGAAAATCTGATCCGACCATGAGTGTTGCACTGAGTACCAATCAAAAGTAGACTGCAACTAGAGTAAGAATAAGGTACAGAAAGAAAGTGGTGCTATAGAACAGTCATACTAGGTTTTCAGAAATTTAAGAGCAAATCAAAAATATTGATAAAAGACAAGCCACAGAATGAGACAAAATACTTTCTAAACACATATTTGATAAAAGAATTGAATCCAAAGTACACTATGAAATCTTAAAACTGAATAAGAAAAAACCCTATATAAAAATGGGCAAAACTTCTGAACATACATCTCACCAAAGAAGGTATATAGATGGCAAATAAGCATATGAAGAGATGCTCAACACCATTTTGCATTTGAGAATTGCAAATTAAAACAATGAAATTCCACACTTATTAGAACAGCTCAAATCCAAAAAATGGTCAACATTAAATGCTGGTGAGTACTCAGAGCAGGAGGAATTCTTACTGATTATTGGTGGAGATGCAAAATAGTACAACAATTTTGGAAGAGTTTGTTGGTCTCATACAAGGTTAAATATAGTTTTATCATATGATTTACAATAGTACTTTCGTACTAAATAGTATGCAGCTGATTTGACAAGTTATATCCATACCAAAACCTGAGTGCCAACATTTACAGCATCTTTGTTCATAATTGCCAAAAATTGGAAGCAGGTGATAAGTGAATAAACAAACTGTGGTGCATCCATATGATGGAATATTATTCAGTAATAAAAAGAAATGAGTTGTCAAACCATGAAAAGACATGGATGAAGTCTAAATGCATACTGCTGAGTGAAAGAAGCCAGTTTGAAAAGGCTACACGGTGTACGACTCAAACTGTATTACATTCTGGAAATGACAAAATAGAAAGAAAAATTTTTTTAATCTGTGGTTGTTGGGACATTGAAAGAATTGAAAAGTACTGAATATATGAAGCACACGGGAACTTTTAGGGTGGCAACACTATTCTGACTGACACCCTAAGAGTGGATACAGGACATAAATTTATCAAGACCCACAGAACTCCAAAGAACACTTAATTTAAACAAAGTACAAAAAATCATTTAAAATTCATGGGACCCTAGGAAAGAATGTAGACTGTGGAAAAGTATAAAGCAAATTCACTGAAGAGGATGATGAGAGAAGATACTGTGCTAAGTAACTTTGGAAATGAATGGAGTCTGTAAATTTCATCATAAGAAACTTCACATAAGCAGTGTACTCTGGTTGATAATGTTCTCTCACAAGGGAGTAGAGGTTAACAATTCAGAAACTACTATATATGGCTACTAGAAATGAACAACTAAGTAAATGAATGGCAGATGGTGGAAGCCATGTTTCTCATTGCTGTCATGTTAATTTACAAATAAGGCAAAGGAAGAGGATAGAGTGATCTATGTGGTGATGAATTAAAGTTGGAGCTATCAGTATGACCTCATGTTTAATATAGATATAATTTTTTCTTTTTTTTATTGGGGTATTGTTGCTTTACAATGCTGTTTCAATTTCCACTGTACAATGAATCGAATCAACTATATATATACATATATCCCCTCCCTCTTGGACCTCCCTCCCAGGCCTCCCTCCCACCCCCCCATCCCACCCATCTAGGTCACCAGAGAGTACCGAGCTGAGCTTCCTGTGCTTTATAGCATGTACCCACTATCTATCTGACATGTGGTAGTATGTATATGTCAATCCTAATCTCCCAATTCATTCCACCCCCTTCCCCCACTGTTTTCACATGTCTGTTTTCTACATCTGCATCTCTATTCCTGCCCTGCAAATTTGTTCATCTGTACCACTTTTCTAGATTCCATATATATGTATTAATATATGATATTTTTCTATTTCTGACTTATTTCACTCTGTATGACAGACTCTAGGTCCATCCACATCTCTACAAATGACCCAGTTTCATTCCTTTTTATGGATAAGTAATATTACATTGTATATATGTACCACATCTTCTTTATCCTTTCATCTGTTGATGGACATTTAGGTTGCTTCCATCTCCTGGCTATTGTAAATAGTGCTGCAATGAACATTGGGGTACATATGTCTTTTTGAATTATAGTTTTCTCAGGGCATATACCCAGTAGTGGAATTGCTTCTTTGTTGAATCATTTTGTCTTTTGTTCTCTGTCTAGGATAAGAAGGACCAACCTGATTTGTCAGCATGGGCAAACACAATAAATGATAATAAATTATCAATAATTATAAATACACACCTGTGGGAACAAACAAATATAAATGTATTTATAAACATATAAACATGGGTTATCTTTTCTGAAGTATTAACTGCTGTAGTTTTTATTTTGTGTTATGAACACAGGCAGCCTTCCCTCATTCAATCAGATAAGGCTAATGAAATATGTATAGATATGTATTTATAGTGGGTTAGTAAACAAAAACATTCCCATGATCTGTCAGATGAGAGAACTTAAAAACAATGACACCCAGTAGCAATGAGCTCACACAGTACTTGTGTTCCAATACTATTCCCCAATAAAAGGAACTAAGATTCTTAGGAAAAATGTCTAATTCTAGGACTTGGCAGGAATTAGAACATGAGCTGGGAACATTTTGCAGTGCCAGAAAGTAAGTACTTAAAACACACACACACACACACACACACACACACACACACACACACACACACCAATGAGGATATGTCAAAGGGACACAGAAGCCAAATGAAAGAGCTCCCAGTAGCCTAAGCTAAAACATTTTGAAAAACTGAATAAAATAGTACTGGATTATAATCCAAAGTATAAAATAAATACCAATGAGTCCATACTGATACAAATAAAACTCCCCACTTCTTAACTGTGGGTTGCATATATCACTTCCTTAGAAAGAGTACAAAATGGAAAGGGGGATATAGTGGAAAAACCTGGCAAAGACTGTATCAGTCTGGTGCTTAAGGTCAGTATCAACATCCGTATATCATGTTGACTACCATTAAGATATGATAAAAGTGGCGTTTTATATCTATTAACTTCATCCCCAAAATGTATAACCCAAGTCTAATCATGAGAAAAACAGACAAAGTGAGATCCTACAAAACAGCTGATGAGTACTCCTTAAAACCGTCAAGAACATGAAAAACAAAAGGAGTCTGAGAAACTCTCAAAGCCAAGAGGAGTCTACAGAGACATGATAATTAAATGTAAACTGGCCCTGGATGGGACCCTAGAACAGAAAAAGAACATTAGAGAAAAAAAAAAAAGAACATTAGATAAAAACTAAGAAAATCTGAATAAACCATGGGGTTTTATTACTAATAATAATATTAGCTCATTAATTATAGCAAATCATCATACTTATGTAAGATATTAATAACAGGGGAAAGAGGTCTCAGGGTATATGGGATTGCTCTGTACTTCTCATTTTTTTCTGTGAATTTACAACTATTGCTTTAAAAAGCTTATTTTAAGCCAGACACAAAAGTGTAAAAGCAAATTTTAAAAGTCAAAAATAGACATCTTTTTTGTAAAAAAATAGTTAAAATATTTCTTGTCAGTAAACCTGTGATGCAGTAAATATGAAAGGTAGTTCTTCATTGAAAAATGACATAATACCAAGTGGAAGTTTGTATTTACACAAATAAATGGTAAAATGGAAATGATAAAATGTAGTTACACAAAAATAGTTCTTAATTAATTTGAAAAATAAAATTTAACATTCAAATTTAACATTAAAAATCACAAAATATATGAAAACAATGGCCAAAAGAATGGGCAGAGAAATTAGAAGTATACTATTTTAAGGTTCTTACAATATACATAAAACAGTATAATTTTATGTGAAGGTAAACTCGGATAACTAAGGATATATAGTATAAATTTAAAGCAACCTTTCAATTTTAAAACAAAGAAGTTCAGCTAATCAAACAGTGAAGACACAACTGAATCACAAAAATACTCAGTTAATCCAAAATAAGACATGAAGAGGGGAAAAATGAACAAAATGTAGATCAGAAATAACAGAAAATGAAAAACAAGATGGTAAGTTTAAGCCCAACCATACAAAAATTACATTTAAAAACATGTGTAATAAATATGTTAATAAGATTTGCCCCCCCCAAAAAAAATGATATAGACAGTTTTAAAATAAAGTGACCTAAAAAAACACTATGTGCAAAACATATTCACAAAAAATAAACTGACAAGGTAATGTTACTATCAATGTAAATTGCAAAACAAAGAATATCACCAGAGATTTTAGAAATTACATAATGGTAAAGGGCCAATTTATCAAAAGTTATAATTCTAAATGCATATACACCTAATAACTGAGCCTGTAAAACATATGGCCAAAACATTAAAAAGTAAAAGAGAAGCAAGTCCACTGTCAACCTTAGAGTCTTCAATACTGACAATTAATAGAGCAAAAAATTGATTAAAAAATTGATTAAAAAATGAGTAAGGACATAGAAGAATCAAACAACACTATCAAACAAGTTGATTTGGTTGACATTTAAAGACTGTACCCAATAAGACAAGAATACACTTTCTTTCAAGTTAACAAGGAATACTTATCAAAATAGACCACACTTGGGGCCATGAAAATACTCTTCATAAGTTTATGAACATGGAAGAATACAAATGCTAACAACAATTAAAAAAATAAACTTCAATAGCAGAATAATGTCTGGAAAATTCTAAAATACTTAGAAATTAAACAACACACCACAAATAACCCATGTGTCAAACAAGGGATCCCAAAAGATGTTAGAAAATGTTCTGAAGAGAATAAAATGAAAATGCAACATCAAAATTTATGAGATGCAGCTAAGCAGTGCTTAGAGGAATATTTATATCATTAAATATTTATATTAAAAAAATAAAGGTCTCAAATTAATGGCCCAAACTTCTACCAGAAGAAACTAGATATAGAAGTAAAATAAAATAAGTAAATCCCAAATAAGCAGAAAGAATAATAATGGCAAGAGCAGACCCAATGAAATTGGAAACAGAAATAAGAGGAAATAAAATCAATGAAACCAAAGGCTACTTCTTTAAAAATATCAAGAAAAAAAGAAAAAAACACAAAGTACCAATATCAAGAATGAAAAGGGGAGTGACATTAGCATTATGGTACTGAACTGTGAATTCAAAAGTGAGCAGATAGCACCTTGGTCAGGCTGCAGAGCCAAGGAAGTAGGTGAGCCTGCCCTACTCCTGACTCTCCATGACCTGGAAAAAGGGAACCAGGAGACAGTGGATAGAGAATCTGTAGAGTTCCAACCTGCCTGACAGAGAAATCTGGCACACCATTTAAGTGGAACAGAGATTCGTTTTGAGTGGAGGAGATGGAGGAACTCTCTAAGTTGGCCCACCTCCCCAGGGCAACACTGCAAGACATTGGGCTTTAGGTGACATTAGAGGTTACCTCTCCAGTAAAGGGGGTGGAAAGCAAAAGTAGCGAGTGGCCACCTAGCTGCCTTAGTTCAGGTTGCAGCTGGAGGTACAAATTCTTCTCAAGAAACACCCAGATTTCTGAGGAGGGACCTCTGTGACTGGGGGGAGAGAGAGGAAAGGGAACGAGGCCGACAAAAATATTAAAGGGCACTGAAGGAATTCATTCCTGTTGTGTGCTTTGGGATTTCCATAGGAGATCCACCCACAGACCTCTCAGAATGCCCCACTACAGGATCCCCCTACTGGGCTGTGGTCAACCTACAAAGCCCCGGGTGCTAAGCCCACACCACCTGCCACTCTACTGCTAGTTCCTGTGCTGTCAGAGTGCAGCCAGGAGTGCCAGCTCCAGGAGGAGAGACCACAAACTTGAGGTAGAGTGCCACCTTCTAAAATACAAAAGTAAGGATTCTAATAACCAGCCTGTTGAGTTGTAAGAAACAAAGAAAACATAAATTCAAAGTGTCTGCTATTCAAATGTGAAAGCACAAGTGCATAACATCAAACATTATGAAAAATCAAAAAAATAGGGTATCACAAAAATAAAATGATATTTCTCCAGCAATCAAACTCAAACACATAGAAAATTGTGTTCTAACTGGTAAAGTATTCAAACAGCTGTTAAGAAGAAAATCAATAAGCTACAAGAAAACTCATAAGGCAATTCAATAAACACATGAATAAAATTAATAAACAGAAGGAGTTTTTACCAAAGAGATTGAAATTTAGAGAAAAACAAACAGAAATTTTGGAGCTGAAAAATTCAATGAATGAGATGTAGAAAGCAATAGAGAACATAGATAACAGGTCAGACCAAATGAAAAACAGATTAAGAGACTTGGAAGACAGGCATATAGAAATAATTTCAGTTTAAAGAAGAGAACTTAGATTTTTAAAAGTGAAGAAACCCTACAAGAGCTATCAAATTCGATCACATATGCAAATATTAAACAAATCTCTAACAGAAGGAGAGGGAGAGGGGACAAAGTGTTTATTTCAAGGAATAATAGCTGAGAACTTCCCAAACTTGGGGGAGGAATTAAGCATACAAGCCACAAAGCTAATAGAACACCTTATTATCTCAGTGCAAAAAGATCTTATCCAAAATACATTATAATAAAACTGTCAAAAAAACAGTGATATAAAAAGAATCTTAAAGTCATCAAGGGAAAAAAGAAGAGTGTAACCTACAAATCTTAGCAAATTTAGGAAGACTGAAATCATACAAGCTATTTTTTTTCTGACCACAATGGTGTGAAAATAGAGATCAGCAACAAAAGGATAGATGGAAAATCTATAAATATGTAGAAACTAAACAATATATTGATACTTCTGAAAAACCAATGGGTCAAAGAAGTAATCAAAAGGGAAATCAAAAAAAATCTTGAAACAAACAAAAATGGAAACACAACATACCAAAACTTATGAGAAGCAGTAAAAGCAGTTCTGAGAAGAAAGTTTAAAGCTATAAATGCACATATTAAGAAATTAGAATGATCTCAAATAAACACCAAACTTTACACCTCAAGGAACTACAAAAAGAATTAAAAATTAGTACAGTTAGCAGAAGAAAGGAAATAACAAAGATCAGAGCAGAAATAAATAAAACAGAGACCAGAAACAATAAAACTAAAAGCAGTTTTTAAAAGAATTTTAACAAAATCGACAAACCTTTAACTAAAATAAGAAAAAAGAGATGTCTCACATAAATAACATGTGAATGATAGAGACATTACAACAAATACTACACAAATATATAGAAGCATAGAAGACTTACCATGAACAATTAAATGGCAGCCAATTAGAAAATTCTGAAGAAATAGATAAATTTCCAGAAACACACAATGTACTATGACAGAATGAGGAAGAAATGAAAAATTTGAACAGATCAATAATGAGTAAAGAGATTAAATCAGTAATCATAAAACTCCCAACATGGAATACTCCAGGACTACACAGCTTTACTGGCAAAATCTACCAAACTTTTAAGAAGAATTAATTTCAATCTTTAAAATGCATATAAAAAATTGAAAAGGGGCAAACCCTTCAAAACTAATTCTATGAAGCTAGCATTACCCTGATACCAAAGCCAGATAAGTACACTACAAGAAAACTATGTTAATATCCCTACTGAATATAGATGATAAAATTCTCAACAGAATATTAGCAAACCAAATTCAAGAACACATTTAAAGGTCTATAATTCATGACTCTCTCTCTCTCTCTCTCTCTCTCTCTCTCTATATATATATATATATGTATGTGTGTATATATATATATATATATATATATGTATGTATATATAATGCAAGACTGGTAACATAATCAATAAATGACAGACTGAGTATAGAAGGAATATACCTCAACCTAGTAAAGGCCATAAGAGAAACCTACAGCTATCATCATGCTCAACAGAGAATTGACAACTTTTCCTCTAAGATCAAGAACAAGACAAGGATGCTCACTCTCAACACTCTTATTCAATGTAGTGCTGGAAGTCCTAGCTAGAGCAATTAAGTAGTTCAAAGAAATAAAGCACATCCAAATTATAAAGAAAGAAGTAAAACTTTCAGTATTTGAAGATGATATGATTCTGTATACAGAAAATCACAAAGGACTAATGAAAAAGAACTATTGGAAATAATCAATGATTTCAGTCAAGTTGCAGAATGCAAAATCAACATAAAGAAATCAGTTGCATTTCTATAAACTAAAAATAAAACATCTGAAAAAGGAATAAAGAAACGTATTTCATTCACAATAGAATCAAAAACAATAAAATACCTAGGAATAACTTTAACCAAGGAAGTAAAAGATATGTACAATGAAACCTGTAAAACTTTGTTGAATGAAATTGAAGATGACACAAACAAATGTAAAGACATTCCATGTTCATGATCAGAAGAATTAACACTGTTAAAATATCCATAATACCCATATCCATTTATAGATTCAACACTCTCCATCAAATTATCAAAGGCATTCTTAACAGAAATAGAAAAATAAATCCTAAAATTTGTATGGAACCATTAAAGGCTCTGAATAGCCAAAGCAATCCTGGGAAAAAAAGAATAAAGTTGGAGGTATCACACTTCCTGATTTCAAACTATACTACAAAGATACAGTAATAAAAACAGTATGGAACTGGCTTAAAAATAGACCAAAGGGACAGAATAGAGAGCTCAGAATTAAATCCACATGTATATGGTAAACTAATATTTGAAAAAAGAGCACAGAACTCCCTGCAGTATAAAAGTCTTTTTAACAAATGGTGCTAGAGAAGACTGGGTAAAGGCATGCACAATAATGAAATTGGACCTCTGTCTTACACCATTCAAAAATTAACTCTAAATGGAATAAAGACTTAAACATAAAACTTGGTACCATTAAACTCCTAGCAGAAAATGTAGAGAAGCTTCTTGATGTTAGTATTGGCAATAATTTTCTGAATATGTCACCAAAAGCATAAACAATGAAAGAACATATCAAGAAATGGGACTACATTAAACTTAAAATCTTCTGCATATCAAAAAAAAATTAACAACTGAAAAGGCAACCTACAGAATGGGAGATTTTTCACAAACCATTTATCAGATAAGGAGTTAATATTAAAAATATACAGAGAACTCATACAACTCAATAACAACAAAAGTGATTTAAAAATGGGCAAAACAAAATAGACATTTTTCTAAATAAGACATACAAATGGCCAACAGGTACATGAAGAAATGCTGAACAACATTCATAATCAAAAGTGAAAATCAAAACCACAATGAGATATCACTTCATACCTGTTAGAATGGGTATTATTAAGACAAGAGATAACAAGTGCTCACAAGGACGTGGAGAAAACTGAATCCATTTTACAGTATGTGTGGAATGTAAACCAGTTCAATCACTGTGGAAACAGTATGGAGCACCCTCAATATAATTAAAAATATATCTACCATATGATTCAGCAACTCAACTTCTGGATATATACACGAAAGAAAGGATACTGAAGAGATAGCTGCACTCTCATGTTTATTGCAACAGTGGCCAAGATATGGAAACAACCTAAGTGCCCATCAATGGAAGAATAGATAAAGATGTGCTATATATATTTATATGATAGACTACAACTCAGCCATGAGAAAGAGAATATCCTGTCATTTAGGACAATAAGCATGGACCTTGAGCACATTATGTTAAGTGAGATAAGCCAGGCGGAAGACAACAATTTTATATGATATCACTTATATGTGCTATCTAAAAAAGCCAAACTTATAAAAACAGAAAGTAAAATGATTATTACAGGGGATTCCAAGTGGGACATAGGACAGATATTGTTTAAGGGTACAAACTTCTAATAAGTAGTAAATAAGCTCTGAGATATAATGCACAGTATAATGACTGTGGAGAACAATACTGTATTATAACCATCGAAGTTGCTAAGAGACTAGAACTAAATTATTCCAGCCACTAAAATAGAAACAATCATTGTGTAACATGATAGAAGAGCTAATTATTGCTACAATGGCAATCGTATTACAATACATAAATATATCACAAAATAACATGTTGTATGCCTTAAATCTGCACAATGTATGTTAAATATATTTCAGTAAGTAAATCATAAATTATATAAAGATATTTTATTGGAGTATAGTTGATTTACATTGTTGTGTTGAAAATTTTGTTTTTAAATTAAAGAATAAAGGGACATTGCTACAGAGCTCCGAACCTCTGAAGAATAATGAGAGAATAATATTAACAGACCCTTGCAAGGGAAATTTTCTGAGATGATAGAAATGTTCTATATTTTTATTATGATGGGACTGTAATGGTTGTGTTACTACAAATATTTATCAAAATTTAAGAATGGTAAATCTTAGATGACTAATTTTGAAACTGAAAAATGTCATGTCCCAGAGAAAAAAATAATATTGACATTTACATTTTGACATATCTTGCTGAAGTTACAAAAACATAAAAATAAAGGAGAAAAAATATATATTGCCATCCAGACAGGAAAAAATGTTCCTGACGAAGAGAAGTTAGAAGTTGCTGAGACTGTCACAGTCTGCATAGGCCAACTCAATCTAGACATCACCTTTACTAGGTGTATATAATGATTCCTTTATAATAACTTTTAGTTAAAAGTAATATAATTCTCATTTTCTAAAGTAGCACATGGCTGAATTTTTTATTTTGTTTTGACCAACTCATGAAGAGTGCCAAATACTAACACAAGGTTAAGGAATGGGCCAAATATAATCATTACTGGTAAACAGGAACAAGAAAGGCACCCAGGCTATTTAACTGCAACTGTTAGAATTATAAGTGTTATAAAAATTAAATCACAGGAAATGATATTCACATTCCTCAAACGGTCCTAATTAAATATTTATGACTAGATTCCTGATGGATGATACTACTTTTAGTGCCACTATGCACAAATGCTAGTACAGTTAATAGGGGAAAAGTTAAGGAGAGAGACATGCTGCTGTTGATTCTGAGTCCAGAAACCAACTCAGAAGAAAATGCCTCAGATAACTCAATAACAATTTTATGTACTTTGTGACAATAATCAAATGATAGAAATTAAGACTGAATATGTTTTTTATAAATTTACAGTCACTGTGTGGTTTCTACTATTTACCAAAACAAACAAAAACCTCTAAAAGTTTCCTAATTTCACATCAACTGTGAATGTGTTTATATGTACAACTACTGGATCTAATAATTTCAACTGACATTGAAATTTAGATAATTAATCCACTTAGATTAGGAACTCTCTTAGTTGATTTTTATTAATTATGATTTATTTAATGTAGTTATTCTGATTTTTAAACATCTTATTTCAAACTAACTTCAGACTTACAGAAAAGTTATAAAAATTGTACCAACAATCTTTATTTACCATTCACTCAGAAGCTCAAATGTTAACATTTATGTTTTTATTCCCTTCCCCTACCCCCACCACTTTCTTTCATGCTCTCATTCTCACAGCTCATTCTGCTTCTGTCTCTCTCTCTCCTATCCACTCCCCTCCACTTCAGAATAAATTCTAGATATGTCCTTTACCCCTAAATGTTTCACTTGTGGATTTCCAAGGCCATTTTCTTATATAATCATAGTATAATTATTAACATAAAATTAACACAGTTTTGACATTATTATTAACTAATAAGTCAATTTTCACAATTGTGGTACTACTGACCTTTATAAAGAGAATGACTTTTTTTTCTCCTAGTCTAATTCAGGATTGCTCATTGACATCAGTTTTTATGTCTCTTTCATCTCCTGCTATCTGGAACAGTTTCTTAGTTTTTCTTATTTTTTATGATTTTAACATTTTTTTGAAGAGTTTGGGCCATTTATTCTATTGACTGTTCTTCAGATTGGATTTGTATGATGTTTCCTCATGAATATATTCATGTCACATATTTTTGTAAAGAATACTACAGACATGATATGTCTTCTTTTAAGTGCATCATATTAGGAGGCAAATAATGTCTATTTATTTCCCTAATGGTGATATTAACTTGGATCACTTGGTCTAGGTAGTATTTGTCAGGTTTATTTTATTGAAAGTTAATCTTTTTCCCTTTGTATTTAATAAGTATCTTACGGGCAAATACTTCAAGATGATGTAAATATCTTGTTTCTAATTAAACCTTTATCCACTAGTTTTAACAACCATTGATGTTTATTATCTGAAACTGTTATTAATGTGATGATTACCAAATGGTGATATTCAAAATATTTATTAGTCTTTCTATAGCAATTAATTTGCAATATAAGTGAACCTGATTAGTTTTTATTGGGTTAAATATTGGAAAAGTTGGTACATGGAGACAATAGGTAATTTTACCAAGACTTAAAAAAAGTTTTTAACGTAGAGTAAGAATATGTATGTTAAATGAAAAATTGCTTGTATAGCTTTGTACTAATTAACATCTTCCAATGTAATTATTCAGACTCTTTTTAGATTAGATTTTTAGCATATCTTCTGATGTTGACAAAAATGAATATTTCAAACCATGTTTCACTTTTATCTAATCAAGATTCATTATTCTGTCACAAAATAAAATTATAGTGTGAATAGTATTCATTTTGCACTACAGCTCAAAGTAAATTATGAGTCTGTCTGTAAGCAATATAATGGAACAAGGTGCAAAGTATAAATGGATGCACAAAAAATAAAGAGAAAGGAATCTACACATAACACTAGAGGAATCCATCAAACCAAAAGGGAAGAAACCAAGAGAAGAAGACAGAAACAGAGAAGAACTACAAAAACAACCAGAAAACAATGAACAAAATGGCAATACATACATCCATATCAATAAATCCTTAAAATGTAAATGAACTAAATGCTTCAATCAAAAGCTATAGTGTAGCTGAATGGATAAAAACAAGATCCATCTATATGCTGCCCACAAGACTCACTTAGGGCTTCCCTGGTGGCACAGTGGTTGAGAGTCCGCCTGCCGATGCAGGGGACATGGGTTCGTGCCCCGGTCCAGGAAGATCCCACATGCCGCAGAGCGGCTGGGCCCATGGGCCATGGCCACTGAGCCTGCATGTCCGGAGCCTGTGCTCCATGACGGGAGAGGCCACAACAGTGAGAGGCCCGCGTACAGCAATAAATAAATTAATTAATTAAAGACACACATAGACTGAAAGTAGATAGATGCAAAAAGATATTTCATGCAAATGGAACAAAAAAGAGCTGTGGTAGCAATACATATATCAGACAAAATAGACTTTAAAACAAAGACTCTAACAAAAGATAAAAAAGGGCATTACATAATGATAAAGAGGTAGATCCAACAAGAGGATTAGCATTTGTTAAATATTTATGCACCCAACACAAGGAGCACCTAAATCTATAAAGCAATATAACAGAAATAAATGGAGAAATGTACAGAGGAACAATAATAGTAGAGACTTAAGTACCCCACTTACATAAATGGATAAAACATCCAGGCAGAAAATCAGTAAGTGAACACTGTCCTTAAATGACACATTAACAGTTGGACTTAATAGATATATACAGAATACTTCATCCAAAAGCAGCAGAATACACATTCTTTTCACATGCACATACAACTTGCTCCAGATAGATCACATGTTAGCCCACAAAACAAGTCTCAATAAATCTAAGATTAAACAATCAATGGGTCAATGAAGAAATCAAAGAGGAAATTTTAAAATACCTGGAAACAAATGAAAATGGAAACACAACTTTCCAAAATCTATGGGAGACAGCAAAAGCAGTTCTAAGAAAGTTCATAGCAGTATAGGCCTACCTCAGGAAACAAGAAAAATCTCAAATAAACAATCTGAATGTACATATAAATGAACAAGAAAAAGAACAATCAAAGCCCAAATTAGTAGAAGGAAGAAAATAATAAAGATTAGAGAAGAAATAAATGAAATACAGATTAGGAAAAACAAGAGAAAAGATAAATGAAACTAAGGGCTGTTTCTTTGAAAAGGTAAACAAATCAACAAACTGTTAGCCGTACTAATCAAGAAAAAAAGAGAGAGCCCAAATAAATAAAACCACAAATGAAAGAGGAGTAATTACAACCAATATCACAGAAATACAAAGGATCATGAGAATACTATGAACAAATGTATGCCAACAAATTAGACAACCTAAAAAAATCAAGTCCTAAAAACACACAATCTTCCAAGACTAAATCATGAAGAAACAGAAAATCTAAATAGACCAATCACTAGTAATGAAATTGAATTTGTAATTTTTAAAACTCTAAAAAACAAAAGTCCAGGTCCAGATGGCCTCACAGGTGAACTCTAGCAAACATTTAAGGAGGAGTTAATACCTATCCTTCTCAAATTATTGCAAAAATTGAAGCAACACTTCTGAACTAATTTTATGAGGCCACCATTATCTGAGTATCCAAGATATCCAAAGACTACACAGAAAAGAGAATTTCAGGCTGTATCACTGATGAACATAATGCAAAATTCCTCAATAAATCATTAATAAGCCAAATTTAACAACACATGATCAAGTGGGATTCATTTCAGGAATACAAGGATGGTTTAACATCTACAAAATCAATCAATGTGACACAACACATTAATAAAATGAAGGGAAAAAATCACATGATCATTTCAATAGATACAGAAAAAGTCTGACAAAATTCAACATCTATTTATGATAAAAACTCTCCACAAGGGGCTAGAGTGGGAACAAACCTTAACATAATAAAGGTAATATATGGCAAACCCACAGATACACAGTGATGAAAAGCAGAAACCTCTTCCTGTTAGGTCAGAAGCAAGACAAGAATGCCCATTCTCACCAATTTTCACTACAGCAATTAGGCAAGGAAAGAAATAATAATCATCTGAATTGGAAAGGAAGAAATAAAACTGTTACCATTTGTAGATGACATGATACTATGTATAGAAATTCCAAACATTCCATCATAAAACTATTAGATTTAATAAATAAATTCAGTGAAGTTGCAAGTTACAAAATTAATATACCAAAATCTGTTGCATTTCTATACACTAATAACAAAATATCAGAAAGAAATTAAGAGAACAATTCCATTTACAATTGTGTCAAAAATAATAAAATAGGAATAAATTTAACCAAGGAGGTAAAAGACCTACACTCTGAAAACTATGAAACATTGAGGAAAGAAATTGAAGATGACACAAATAAATGGAAATATATATGTGCGCATGGATTGGAAGAATACTGTTAAAATGTCCATTCTACCCAAAGCAATCTACAGATTCAATGCAATCACTATTAAATTATCAATGGCATTTTTTATAGAACTAGAACATTCCTAAAATGTGTATGGAACCACAACAGACTATGAATAGACAAAGCAATCAAGTGAAAGAACAAAGCTAGAGGTATCATACCCCAGACTTGAAACTATACTACAACGCTATAATAATCAAAAAAGTATGTTACTGGCACAAAACACACACACATAGATCAATGAACTGAGGGAAATAGGTGAAGGGGATTATGAGGTACAAACTTCCAACTATAAAATAAATAAGTCACAGAGATATAATGTACACATAGGGAATACAGTCAATAATATTGTAACAGCTTAGTATGGTGATGGATGATAACTGGACTTATTATGGTGATCATTTCATAATGTATAAAAATATCAAATCACTTTGTTGCACACCTGAACCTAATGTAATATTGTATGTTGGTTATAACTCAATTTAAAAATTAAGAGAAAATTTTGTGGGAGAGAAAAAATAAATGTGGTTCAAATATGGAATCAAAAGAAAATTTACATAACTTTTAAAGAAAAAAATAGTAAGTCAATATATTCAAACTCACTTCACTAGTATCCTAAAACATTTATCAGACAGTGACAGTTAAAGTAAATCTCTATATAACAAGATAGAGTAAACCTCCAGAAGACAATGTTATTCACATACTTCTGTTACATAGAAGCAGTTACTTGACACTGCTCACATTATGGAATGGACTTAGGCTATTCAGTGTATGAGATTCTTCTATAAACAACTCAACAATGAGGTAATTTTTTTTTTTTTTTTTTTTTTTTTTTTT
>NW_006769434.1:222452-276772 GCF_000442215.2 Lipotes vexillifer
TGTACACGGGCCTCTCACTGTTGTGGCCTCTCCCGTTGTGGAGCACAGGCTCCAGATGTGCAGGCTCAGTGGCCATGGCTCACGGGCCTAGCCACTCCGTGGCATGTGGGATCCTCCCGGACTGGGACATGAACTCGTGTCCCCTGCAATGGCAGGCGGGCTCTCAACCACTGCGCCACCAGGGAAGCCCAACAATAAGGTAATTTTTTAAGGTAAAGGGAACCATAAAAGCAAATACATTCACAAAGTGGAAAATACAGCTAAATTACGAGCAAAAACAGGAGTAACTTTAGAGAAATTTTATTAATGATGTGTCTAAAAATAGAAATATCACAGAATGTGCCAATTTCTCAAATAATATCTTTCTACAATATGACAGCATCTAAAGACAACTGGAATCAAATGGCCTTTGATTTTGTTCCAATAGCTCATCAAAGTAGGCGAAGTTTATTTGGCTAATATCTGGAACATTAAAACAATCTGAATTATATTATCATATACTATTGATACATTCAGAATTCACCATATCATGATCCTCTGCTAAATTCTCTCAGAAGATGCTTATGCTTTCTATCACTTCCCTGTTTGGGAAAATTTCTTTTCTGTTTGTTATACTATCTGGGCATTTATGAAAGTAATAATCATTCCCTTGTTTTCTGAAAGTCTTTTGTCGGGGGAAAGCAATGGCATTTCAATTAAAAATAGTTTCTCTCTAGAGAATTTTTCACCCTACTGGCAGTAAAAACCACTCTATTAGCATGGGGTATGGTATTTGTGTTATTTTTCCTTCTCATCTTTCACATTATTAACAAAGACATCACTAAAGAATTAAAAACATATTAATATAAGACTTTAATATTTTCCTACTACTGTGGATGAAAAATATAGATTCCTTGCATAGAATCCTCAGAACTTCATGAGCTGAGAGTTTTAAGTGGGTCTATAAATATTCTCTGCCTATTCTATCCAGCTTTCTTTATACCTCATTATTCTCCTTTTAATTTACATCAACTTTAAAATCTAGAGTACTTAGTGATTAACGTGTGTTTAATCAGAAATTTTTCTTTTTTAAATTTTGTATTGAATATATTTGACATTTAACACTGTAAATTTAAGTGTCACATTAATTTGAAATATTTTCAAATTAGTGGTTTTGGTGTTTTTGGATATATACCCAGAAGTGGAATTGCTAGGTCATTTGGGAGATCTATTTTTAATTTTTATAAATGAAATCATCACTAAGTGGGGAAGGTGCTATAATTTTTTATGAATATAACAACATATTTACTTGAATCTTTTCTAAATACATCTAAAGCCATCATGGCTTATTTCTCCCTGATCTACCCCTCCTGAAAACCGCCAAAGTATCTTTATTCTTTACCTCAATATTTAAGTGTTATGAATTTCCATAACGTTGATACATATTTTACATTGTCAATATTGCTGCTAAGTTATTAGCTAGAGAAGAGAATATATTTATACTTCTGTATATATCATAATACTCAACATTCTGCTGAATAAACTAGAATTGAGGGAGGATATAGGTGGTAAACACTGCCATTACATGAGTTCTCAATACCGCATATTTTTTCATAGTTAATTTTCACATCAATCCAATGAAGTAGGTTCAATAATATCCAACTGACAAATGTGGAATCTGATACCTGAAGTGTCCACATGATTTTTCAAAGATGGCTCAGTTAATCAGTGGGAGGAATGGAAATCAAATTCACTTTACTTTGACCAAAATGTGACTTTTCCACTATATAGGGCTGAATCTAGACATTTATTATATGAGTAATTATTTATATATGCTACTTATTAAATGTTTCATGGATATATTTTTATAACTTTCCCTTGACTTTGCATTCATTAAAGAGAAGTAATATATATAATACACTTTTATATTCTGTTCCTTATGGAGAGTCAGTATGGCTTCTGGCCATAACAAGCAGAAGTTTTAAGTCATAATTTACTAAAAAGCATCAAAATAAGGTTTGCATGCATGTTAAAACCTAGAGTGAAAAAAGTTAACAGTTCCATGCGTAATAGGACTTCAGACATGATTCAGGATGACATGAGCTATGTAACTGGCAAACATACATGATTCGCTTTACTTGTGAGTCAATGTAAAAATTAGAAATCGTCATCAAGATAGAAACTAAAAACATTAATTCACTCTATCAAAGAAATGCACCATATCTTCATGGGAGAATTTGTTCCTTGCCCTGCCACAATTTTTCATGGGAGCAATTACTTTGGAAATTTATTTTAAAATTTGTGTTCTATTTAAATGGACTTCAAAAAGCTAAATTATATGAAGTGAAGCAAATTCCATTAAAATTGCAAAGTGTATTTCACAGCACAGGCAGTAAACTATTCTAAAGAAGATGTAGTGTTTCATAATTGTAAATTTGATCAATTACATATAAAAAGTTTAGGTGACCAAAAACATAGAAAGTCATAAAACTTCTTAAAAAGTAAGGCAATGTTAGGACTTAAAAGTTGTGTGAAAAAGATTTTTGGAAACAAAAACTGTTTAAATTATTATGAGATTTTGATGAAAGTTAGCATGTTACATACTGTGATTTTTAAAAAATCTTTAAGTTATGGGGAAAAGAACTCAAGAGAAATGTGGAACTATCGGAAATGAAAAAGCAAGTCTTTCCCTTGGAAATGGGCAACTAAATATGGTTCCTTTATAAGAGAAATCAAAGCCCATTAAAATATGCTTAAAAAGGATTTTAAAGGATTTTTCTCCCAAAATATACCAGATCCATAACAAGGTTTTTCACATGTTAAAAAGTAAGATTCAGTTAGATTTAGAGGAACACAAAGTTTTATTTGTTGGTTGCGTGCATGTGCACATGCGACAAGACTTTATTTTAAATTTTAATGAGCTTATTTTATAAGCAACGTATTTAGTGCTGTTATGTATGCTCATCTCCTGAGCTCTAGATAAAGTTGACAAAAGATGGAGGAAACCCATACATTGCAAACTACAAAACATTGCTGAGAAAAGTTGAAGATGAACTAAAGAAACTTGGAGGTATATCGTGCTCCTGGATCAGACAACTAAGTAGTATTAAGATGTCAATTCTTCTCAAGCTATTCTATAGAGTCCAGTCAAAATTCAAGTACACGTTTTTTTAGTAGAAATTGACAAGCTGATTCCAAATTTCATAAAAAAACATGAAAGGATCCAGGAGTTTCCAAAACAATGTTGGTAAAGGAAATTCAAAGTTGTTGTTGAATTTACACTACCTGATTTTTATATTCATTTTAAAGTAATAATACACTGTGGGATGGTCATCAAAGATAGATAATGAAATAGAAAATGGAGTCTAAAAATAAACCGACGCATTTATGGTCAGTTGGTTTTCAAAAAAGATATAAAAGCAATTTAAAGGGAAAAAGTCTCTTAAAAATGTTACAGGAACAAGTCAATATCCATATGAAAAAGAACCCCAATATTATGTCCCATCATGTAAAATAATTAACTCAAAATTAATCATAGACCTCAATATAAAAGCCAGGAAAATTATAAAATTTCTTAAAGCAGAGATGAGAATCTTTGAGACTTTGGATTAGGTAAAGATATGACAGCAAAAGCATAAGTTGTTTTAAAAATTATAATGCTTTATCAACTTTAACAATATCTACTCTCTGAAAGATACTGTTAAGAAAACAAAGAGTCTAAATTGGGAAAATATATATCTGATACAGTTCTTGCATACAGGATATATGTTAAAAAAAACTTTCAAATGCAAAAACTAAAAAAAAAAAATAAGCAAAATATTTGAACACATACTTTATCAAAGTAGATATGCTAATCACAAGCACCCACTTGAAAAGATGTTAGAACATCTTTGGTCATTGGTGAAATGCAAATTAAGCCACAATGAGATACCTCTATATACCTTTTAGAATGTGTACAATTAAGACAAAATACAATGGTTAGGATATAGAGCAAATACACTCTCAAACACTACTACTAGGAATGTAAAAGGATACAACCACTTTTCGAAACAGTTTGGCAATTTTTTTTAAGTTAAACATATATCTGGCATACAACCTAGTCATTCCACTCGTAGCTATATGTCTAAAAATAAATGAAAGCATAAGTTCCTACAAAGACTTGTACATGAATGTTAATAACATTCTTATTTGTAAGAGCCAAAACCTGGAAATAACACAAATGTCCATCAGTAAGTGAATCATAAATGAGTTACAGTACATCCATAAAAGGCACTATTATTCTGTAATAAATAGAATTAACTAAAGATGCGTGCAGCTACATGGATGATTCTCAAAACAATAATGCCGAGTGAAAAGGCACAAAAAAAGGTTATATAATGTAGGTTCACATTTATGTAAAATTAAGGAAAATACAAACTAATCTATAATGGCAGAAAGCTGTTCCGTGGTTGTCTTGATTGAGCTGAGTGGCATGGAGGGATTATAAAAAAAAAACACAAGGAAATTTTGTAGTAACAGATATGTTCTTATCTTGATAAAAGTGATGGCCTTATGAGATGATTTCTATGTCAAAACTTAACAAATTGTATGTTTAAATATGTGCAATTTATTGTATGTATACCACAATAAAGGGGAAAAGTAGTCAGGCAAAAAGCATGTTGCTGCACTTGTTTATATATATTCATCTTACACAAAAAAAGGGCAGAATATGTAAAATTGCTCACTCATCTGACTTTTCCCTCTACTAAATAAAAATAAATATTTCCTCTTCCTCATGCTTTTCCATTTCTGCTATTCATCCGATATCAAAATGCATGTGAAAAACAAAATGGTAAATTCTACAATATGGAGCAAACCCACAGGTAAGAAGTCTTCTAATTACAATATCAAAAAGGTTTAGATAGAAATTATAACCATCCCAATACCTCTGCTCTAGTTTGTTCTCTTAGCTTCCTTTCTCTTACTAGATAAAAGGATGCAAGAACTTGAAACAAAACCTCCTGCTCCTATGAGATACAAATTCTAATCCAAAATGGAAAGAAAAAAAGTTGGCACTTTAAATACTGCAGACCAATTCTGTAAACAGAGCACAGCTAGAACTTGTGAAATGTAGCATGGACCAACTACTCCACAGACTTTTAAATCTGGAAAACATACATGGGCTGAATAATAAAGTCTTTTCACTCCCCAAGCATCGTGGTTCAAGCTTTCTTCTTTACTAAAATGCAAACTACATTTTATAAATAGATTTCTATAGGGGAAGCTAGAGTACAGGACAGGTAACCTAAATGGTATCATAGTCATCTACTTAATATTTGCAAAGGCTGTACTATCTGTCATAAAATGAACACATTCTCTTAAGGACATTTTAAAAGATGAGCTTCACTTTTTTACAAAGTATATGCAGTATTGATTTATATCACCAATGTTTTTGAACTCTACAACTATAGTATCAGTAAAGATACACACAGAATTTTTCATTTTAATAATAAAGTTTCCCTAAGGCAATAGAGTTCAGAAATAAAGACAGTTGTAGAAAGCCCCTTCTTCTCTTTTCCACTGGCTACATTCCTTTTCTAAGCAAGTCAGCTATCCCTTGAATTAAGAAAAGCAGCACAAATTCATAAACTGAGTATGGCACTATGGAAGATAAAACAGTGAGAAACGCGTAACTGCTGGAGTAGTGCGTCCTGATCTTGCCGCATCATGGCACTGTATTTATAAGGCACAGTGTGGTTAAGTTGACGCTGATTATTGCTAGAGGGAATTCTATACATTTCTGCCTCCTCAGACTCCACCAGACCATGTAAAAAGCTACAGAGATTAAAATCTCAGATATATCCATTACACATTTGTGGCACACCCACTGTATGCTGTGACACTGGGAAGCTCTGTGCCAGAGGATGTTCATGTTCATACATCACAAGGAAAATTGATATGAAAAGAAATACTGAATTATCCATATCCTGCATTTTAGGGTAAGTTTAAATTTAGTACAATTTTTTCTCTTAAGGCTTTCCTGAACACTTGTGATTTGTATGATACTGTTTCTTCCAAAAGACCTCATATTTAAAAGAATTATATTTCTGGAAAGGCATGATGAATTTTAAAAAGTTCTAATCAGAATGCATTGTTTCCTACTACATATTTTATCAGAAACTTATGTTTTGTGACTAAGGTTAAGACCCCTAATAATTCAATGGTTACCATGGCAATCATTTAATTTAAATATTTTATATAAAAGACCTAGCATCACTGTATATATCTTTGTTAAAGTAGTTGCAGTCAATTAAACAAGATAGCACATAACTAATACCATGAAATCATATATAACATTTATGTGCCTCTATAATTCCTCTTACTTTTTTATAAACTTATTTATTTATTTATTTATTTATTTATTTATTTATTTATTTATTTATTTATTTATTGATGGCTGCATTGGGTTTTCATTTCTGCACACTGGCTTTTCTCTATTTGCAGTGAGCGGGGGTGTGATGTGCGGGCTTCTCATTATGGTGGCTTCTCTTGTTGTGGAGCATGGGCTCTAGGTGCATGGGCTTCAGTAATTGTGGCATTTGGGCTCAGTAGTTGTGGCACACGGGCTTAGCTGCTCTGCAGCACGTGGGATCTTCCCGGACCAGGGCTCGAACTCGTGTCTCCTGCATTGGAAGGCAGATTCTTAACCATTACGCCACCAGGGAAGCCCCCTCTTATTTTTTAATATTAGAAATTCAATGGGTCTTCTGTTTTGGGGGGCAAAAAGTAACAGTGATCATATTTACCCTTTTGCCTGAAAAAAAAAAATATATATATATAAACAAAAGTTTTCAAAATATGTGACATCAGTGATTCCACAGAAATGTTAAATAAATAAAAGAATCTCTTTGATTGTCCCAGCTTAGTGCCTGAAGAGCATATCAATGGTCATAGCGTAGGGAAGAAGAAACCATATAGGGAAAAGGCAGAGCCCAGTTGGGCAGCTGGATCTGGAAGTCTGGAGAGGCCATGGCAGCTAGAATTCATTGGTGGAGTACCAAACACAGGAAAGATGCAAAGAAAAACTACTCTAGAAATCTACAGAGGATCGGCACACACATGTGAGAAAATTACCTAACACCCGGGAAAGAACTACCTAAAAGTATTCAAGGGAGCTTCCCTGGTGGCACAGTGGTTGAGAGTCCGCCTGCCAAAGCAGGGGACACGGGTTCGTGCCCCGGTCCGGGAAGATCCCACATGCCGCGGAGCGGCTGGGCCCATGAGCCATGACCCCTGAGCCTGCGCATCCTGTGCCTGTGCTTCACGAAAGTATTCAAGGAACAAAATCCCTAGTCAGTATGGAAAACTTTTAATTCAGGAGACAAAAGTAGAGAATTCAGAAGAGTTTTGCTTCAGAATTGAAATAAAATTAGCCCTAAATAAGCCACTCCCCTATCCCCACGTGACAAAATTTAAGCAAATCCCAGAAGGATCAAATGTTTCCAGGTAACTTAACTGCATGCCACAACAGAGCCCAAATATATTTACAGGAATACAAAAATACATAGCACCTAAGACCATAAAATCCACAGTCTAGCATCCAATAAAAATACCTCCAGGCGTGCAAAGAAGCATCAAACTATGACCCATAATAGAAGGAAAAAATCAATAAAATCAGCCCAATTTATAAATTGAACTTCATCCAAATTAAGAATTTCAAAAAACATGGCTATAAAATGAAAAACAAGACTATGAAAAGCAAGATAAAAACTGTTAAAAACAGTTGCAAGTGGTATATCTGATACAGAACTTCCATCTAGAATATATAAAACTCTCAAAACACGGTAACACAAATTAAAATTGGGCAAAATATTGAAATCCATATTTCACCAAAGTAGATACCAAATCACAAACACCCAAATGAAAAGATGCTCAGTATAATTAGTAATTAAGAAAATGTGGTTTAAACTACAATGAGATAATAGTCTGCACCTATTACAATAACTAATATTTTTTTAAAGTGTTCATCCTAAGTGCTAGTGAGAATTTGAAGTAACTGGAATTCTCAAACATTATGGAATAAAAAATGGTAAAACCACATTGTAAAATGTTTTAGCAGTTTCTTAAAAAGTGAAACATACAACTTATATATATCTAAGCAATTCCACTTTAAGGTATTTACTCAGGAGAAATGAAAGCATCTGTTCACACAGACGTGTATATGAAGGTTTACAGCACCTCCATTTATAAATACCAAAAACTAGAAATAATCCAAATGTCCAATAAAGGTACATGAACATATTCTGATATATGCATATAATGAAATACTATCTCCCTATAAAAAAGGAATTGGCTATTGTGCACAAAACAGTGTGGTTGAGTAACAAAATTATTATGAGACAAAGCAGTAAAATAAACCAAAGAAAGCACATACTCTACCATTCCATTTACATAAAATTCTAGAAATTCTCTTATAGTGACAAAACACATATCAATAGTTGTCTGGGCATGGGGAAGTATAGAAATGGATTAAAAGGAGTGATTACAAAAGGGTACAACAGAACTTTTGGGGTACGGTATTTCATTACCTTAATTGTGATGATTGTTTCACAGGTGTATAAATATAACAAAACTTAAAATGTACACTTTGCATGAGTGCTGTTATTGTGTGTCAACTAAACTTCAAACATCTCTTCAAAACATTTTTTAATCCAACAATTGAAAACATTTATCACAGGATTTTGAATATTACTGTTTTAAGAATTGCATTAAAATAAAAATCTTAATGTCTTCCATACCTTCTCTAATTTCTTACCAGGGTGATGAGTGATATATCTTGTTGATGAACTCCAGAGAAGAAATTCTCATGCCAGGATCACAGCTCCTTCTCGGCTCTCCTTTCTCAGATCTGCTTCACTGAGAGAGTATTCATTCTGGTCTTCCCTCTTCTGTGCAGCCAGAGACCTGGACTGTTTTCTAAAAAAAAATTTGCATTTAAAATACATGAATGACTCATATTATTTGCAAAAAAAACCTTTGCCTTCATTTATTTACTTAACAAATACTTAGGGGGAGCTTACTATGTGCCAGACATTGTCCCAGGCACCATGAAAAATAGTCAACAAGAGATCCTTGGTATTTATCCCTCATGAATCCGACAGTGTAGTGCAAGTGTGGTTGGCTGAATTACTGGATCCAGTAATTTACACTCCTTGTTTCCACATCATTTTCCCCCTTCTGTTATCCTTAAAAAGAAATAGTAATCCTGCAAGCTTGTCACTTCTTAGTTACCCCCACTAGATCCTCCATTTTTACTCTTGTATTGATGTTTGCTGGTAATAGAACAGTTGTTCTCAAACTTCAGCATGAAACCGGTTCGCCTGAAGGGCTTGTTAAACACGTTTGATGACATCCATGCCTAGTGTTTTGATTCAGCTAACCTGGGGTGAAGCACAAGAATTTGCAGTTCTAACAAGTTCTGAGAAGAAACTAATGCTGCCAATCATGAAACCACAGCTTGAGAACCGTTGTGTTAGGTGCTAATAGGAATTTAAGGAAAAGCTGACTTATGGAAAAAAGACTTACACCTCTGTTAGAATTGGTCCTATGTTGACTAGAAATGGCGACAGTGGGCATCCTTGCCTTGTTCCTAACCTTAGGGCTTTCAGTTTTTCACTATTGAGTATGATGTTAGCTGTGGCTTGTCATATATTACCTTAATTATGTTGAACAAGTTTCCTTCTATTTCTAGCTGTTTTTTAATTGAGATGTAATTGACATATAACATTAGTTTCAGTTGTATAACGTAATTCCTTATTTGTAAATATTGCAGTATGATCACCACAATGAGTCTAGTTGATGTCCATTACCACACATAGTTACAAATTGTGTGATAAGAACCTTTAAGATGAACTTTTATCAACTTTCAAATATACAATAAAGTATTAATAATTTTAGTCACCATGCTATGCATTACATCCCCATAAATTATGTTGGGCTGCACCCCACAGGCCTACAAAGCCTGTGCTTGCCCAGACTCAAGACCAAAGAAAGAGCCCAGCGTCAGCTACAGAGACATCAATGGTTTAATGAATGGGGACGGATCTTACATGTCTGAAGCAAGGTCCAGGAGCGACTACCATGTGCATGTGCCGCAGACAGCAGACAGGAAGTGGTAGTGTTATTCGCTGGGGGAGCGGGGAGGTGGGAGATTACCACTTACAGGGGAATTGACGTCAGGTGGGCTCATTAATTACCAGGGAAACCAGTGGAGGGGCAAGCTCCTCACTGCCCCTTTGATGAGAACAATCACTAGCTGGGGCCTGGGGCAAGTACGCAGGAAGGTCAGTCATGTGAGTAGCATGTAGGTGAAGCAGGCACTGGTCGAGCAGGGGATGTACAGAGAGCAAGACAACAGCCACCTTGAGTGGCTTGACCATACAACTTATTTATTTTCTAACTGGAACTCTGTACCTTTTGAGCCCCCATTTCACCCACCCACCCCTGCCTATGGCAACCACCAATCTGTTCTCCGTATCTATGAGTTTGTTTGGTTTTTTCTTTTTTTTTTTTTTGGTTCTGTTTTTAGATTCCTCATATAAGAATAATGAAATCATACATTATTTGATTTTTTTTGGTCTGGCTTATTTTACTTAGCATAATGCTCAAGTTTCTCCATGTTATTGCAAAAGGCAAGATTTCCTTCTTTTTATGGCAGTTAAGATTCCATTGTATAAATATATACCACATTTTCTTTATCCATTTATCCTTCATTGGACTGTTTCCATATCTTGGCTATTGTAAATAATGCTGCAATGGACATGGGGGTGCATATACTTTTCAAGTTAGTGTTTTCATTTTCATTGGATAAATACCCAGAATTAAACTGGTGAATCATATGGTAGTTCTATTTTTAGTTTTTTGAGGAGCCCTCCCCCCTACTATTTTCCTTAGTGGCTACACCAATTTGCATTCCCAACACTACACAGTTTCCATATCCCTCCACATCCTCACCAGCATTTGTTAGTTTTTTTTTTGTTGTTGTCTTTCTGATAATAGCCATTCTAATGGGTGTGAGGTGCTACCTCATTGTGGTTTTGATTTGTAGTTCACTGGTGATTGGTGATGCTGAACACCTTTTCATGTAGCTGTTGGCCATCTGTATGCATTCTTTGAAAAAAAAATGTCTATTCAAATTCTCTATTTTTTAATCAACTTGTTTTTGTGTGTGTGTGTGTGTGTGTGTGTGTGTGTGTTTGCTATTGAGTTGTATGAGTTATTTCTATATTTTGGATGTCAATCGTTTCTCATATATTTCTATCAGAAGTCTCTTCAGGAAAATCTAGGTTTTTACTATCAAGTGCTCAAAGTACTTCTACCTTCTACCCATTACCTAATTCAAAGCCATGTCCACATTTTCTGTTACTTCTGACAGCAGCAACCCACTTTCCAGTACCAAAATCTTTATTAGTTTCCCAGGGTTGTCATGAGAAAGTGTCACAAATTGGCTATCTTTTTTTTTGGCAGTACGTGGGCCTCTCACTGTTGTGGCCTCTCCCGTTGCGGAGCACAGGCTCCGGACGCGCAGGCTCAGCAGCCATGGCTCACGGGCCCAGCCGCTCCGCGGCATGTGGGATCTTCCCGGACCGGGGCATGAACCCGTGTCCCCTGCATCGGCAGGCGGATTCTCAACCATTGAGCCATCAGGGAAGCCCACAAATTGGCTATCTTAAAGCAACAGAAATGTATTCTCTTGTAGTCTTGAAGGCTAGCAGTTCAAAATCATGGTGTTAACAGAGCCATGCTTGTTCCTTCTGAAACTCTGGACAGAGTCCCTTCTTGCCCCTTCTTAGCCTCCAGTGGTGGCCACAACCCTTGTTGTTCCTTAGCTTGTAGCTGTATCATAACAATTTGTGCTTCTGTTATCACATGGTATTCTCCCTGAGTCTCTGCATCCAAATTTCTCTCTACTTATTAGGATACCAGTCATATTGAGTTGGGGCTCAGCCTAATGACCTCTTGGTAACTTTACTGCATCTACAAATATCCTGTTTATAAACAAGGTCACATTCCCAGGTACCAGGGGTTAGGACTTAAACATATATTTTGGGGGACACAATTCAACCCATAACTGAGACCAAGCCAATCCCAGAAATCAAAGTGAGCCCAGCTTTCCAGCCATCTCACTAGGTAATACATACGAGTGATTTTATAATCAAGTCTTTTTTTTTCCACTTCCAGTAAGGATTTGTTCGTACTATAACTTATGTGTCTTTTACCTTGCTAGAGACACAATTCTTTTTCCCCTAGACTTTGTTAACATCTCTTTCATTCAACAAGAAAGAATTAACAGGTTGACTTTCTTCCCAGAATTTGTATTCATATATTAATTTCTTTCTGTATGGCTCAAAGCAGAAAGAAATAACATTCTAGAGAAACCGTTGAATGATAGTTCATAAGAGGGAAAAGGGAAGCCCCTTATGTAGGACTGGGGTACATTCTGAATACCTCAGAGGACAGGCTAAGAGAAGTAGGATCGATTTTGCATTGGTTGCAATTTGAGTTAAGAGAAGTAGGGTAAAGTAGGGGTTGAATACAATAATGTGATTGGCTATCTTTTTTTTTTTTTTACCCAGTCTTAGCAACTGGGTAACCCCAGTAATAGATGGGTATAGAAATGTAGGTCTGGGACCATCATTAATAAGAAAGCAGTCATCATTTAAAGAGGGGGTTGTCTTAGCATTCTCCAGCTGAAACACATCTTGCCTTCAGGAAAAACATGTTTCCTGTTAACTACAATGTTTCCTGTTAACTTCCCAGCTGGCTTTATCTGTGTCTGTCCTCCCAAACTGAAAATTGCTGGGCTGCTTTTCTCCTTTTCAGTCCAAGTTGCTTTTTCTCTTTTTCAGTCTAGAGTGTTCTTTGCTCTTTCATGACTAAAATTCTATGTGGTGTGGGTTGTTGCCAAGTATCCTCACTTAGTGTTGCCTAAAGATCACTGCAACTGTCAGTTTCTTCATAAATCCTGCTCCTTTAAAACTATGTTTTCATGGAGGACGTTTTGTTTTTAATTTCTGCCTTTTGCTGTTGGTTTTGGTTGATTTGGGGAGAAGAGTGAGTTAAGCAATGTCATACTTCCCCATACTTTTTTTTTTTAACATCTTTATTGGAGTATAATTACTTTACAATGGTCTGTTAGTTTCTGCTGTATAACAAAGTGAATCAGCTATATGTATGCATATATCACCATATACCATCCCTCTTGCGTCTCCCTCCTACCCTCCCTAACCCACCCCTCGAGGGGGACACAAAGCGGTGAGCTAATCTCCCTGTGCTATGTGGCTGCTTCCCACTAGCTATTTTACATTTGGTAGTGTATATATGTCCTTGCCACCCTCTCACTTCATCCAAGATTACCGTTTCCCCTCCCATGTCCTCAAGTCTATTCTCTATGTCTGCGTCTTTATTCCTGTCCAGCCCCTAGGTTCATCAGAACATTTTTTTTGTACATTCCATATATATATATATGTATATATATATATATATATGTTAGCATACGGTATTTGTTTTTCTCCTTTTGATTTACTTCACACTGTATGACAGTCTCTAGGTCCATCCATGTCACTACAAATAACTCAATTTCATTTCTTTTTATGGCTGAGTAATTCCATTGGATATATGTGCCACGACTTCTTTATCCATTCATCTGTTGGTGGACACTTAGGTTGCTTCCATGTCCTGGCTATTGTAAATAGAGCTGCAATGAACATTTTGGTACATGACTTTTTGAATTATGGTTTTCTCAGGGTATATGCCCAGTAGTGGGATTGCTGGGTCATATGGTAGTTCTATTTTTAAGTTTTGAGAAACCTCCATACTGTTTTCCATAGTGGCTGTATCAACTTACAATCCCACCACCAGTTCAAGAGGGTTCCCTTTTTTCCACACCCTCTCCAGCATAGATTGTTTGTAGATTTTTTGATGATGGCCATTCTGACAGGTGTGAGGTGATGCCTCACTGTAGTTTTGATTTGCATTTCTCTAATGATTAGTGATGTTGAGCATCCTTTCATGTGTTTGTTGGTAGTCTGTATATCTTCTTTGGAGAAATGTCTATTTAGGTCTTCTGCCCCTTTTTGGATTGGGTTGTTTGTTTTTATGATATTGAGCTGCATAAGCTGCTTGTATATTTTGAAGATTAATCCTTTGTCAGTTGCTTCATTTGCAAATATTTGCTCCTATTCTGAAGGTTGTCTTTTCATCTTGTTTACGGTTTCCTTCACTGTGCAAAAGCTTTTTAACTTTCATTAGGTCCCATTTATTTATTTTTACTTTTATTTCCATTTTTCTAGAAGGTGGGTCAAAAAGGATCTTGCTGTGATTTATGTCATAGAGTGTTCTGCCTATGTTTTCCTCTAAGAGTTTGATAGTGTCTGGCCTTACATTTAGGTCTTTAATTCATTTTGAGTTTATTTTTGTGTATGATGTTAGGGAGTGTTCTAATTTCATTCTTCTACATGTAGCTGTCCAGTTTTCCCAGCACCACTTATTGAAGAGGCTGTCTTTTCTCCACTGTATATTCTTGCCTCCTTTATCAAAGATAAGGTGACCATATGTGTGTGGGTTTATCACTGGGCTTTCTATCCTGTTCCATTGATCTACATTTCTGTTTTTATGCTAGTACCATACTGTCTTGATTATTGTAGCTTTGTAGTATAGTCTGATTCCTCCAGTTCCATTTTTCTTTCTGAAGATTGCTTTGGCTATTCGGGGTATTTTGCGTTTCCATACAAATTGTGCAATTTTTTTGTTCTAGCTCTGTGAAAAATGCCGTTGGTAGTTTGATAGGGATTGCACTGAATCTGTAGATTGCTTTGGGTAGTATAGTCATTTTCACAATGTTGATTCTTCCAATCCAAGAACATGGTATATCTCTCCATCTGTTTGTAACGTCTTTAATTTCTTTCATCAGTGTCTTATAGTTTTCTGCATACAGGTCTTTTGTCTCCTTAGATAGGTTTATTCCTAGGTATTTTATGCTTTTTGTTGCAATGGTAAATGAGAGTGTTTCCTTAATTTATCCTTCAGATTTTTCATCATTAGTGTATAGGAATGCAAGAGATTTCTGTGCATTAATTTTGTATCTTGCTACTTTACCAAATTCATTGATTAGCTCTAATAGTTTTCTGGTAGCATCTTTAGGATTCACTATGTATAGTATCATGTCATCTGCAAACAGTGACAGCTTTACTTCTTCTTTTCTGACTTAGATTCCTTTTATTTACTTTTCTTCTCTGATTGCTGTGGCTAAAACTTCCAAAACTATGTTGAATAAGAGTGGTGAGAGTAGGCAACCTTGCCTTGTTCCTGATCTTAGTGGAAATGGTTTCAGTTTTTCACCTTTGAGAACAAGGTTGCCTGTGGGTTTGTCATATATGGTCTTTATTACATGGAGGTAAGTTCCCTCTATGCCTACTTTCTAGAGGGTTTTTATCATAAATGGGTGTTGATTTTTGTCAAAAGCTTTTTCTGCCTCTATTGAGATGATCACATGGTTTTTCTCCTTCACTTAGTTAATATGGTGTATCACATTGATTGATTTGCATATATTGAAGAATCCTTGCATTCCTGGGATAAACCCCATTTGATCATGGTGCATGACCCTTCTAATGTGCTGTTGGATTCTGTTTGCTAGTATCTTGTTGAGGTTGTTTTAACCCATGTTCATCAGTGATATTGGCCTGTAGTTTTCTTATTTTGTGGCACCTTTGTCTTGTTTTGGTATCAGGGTGATGGTGGCCTTGTGGAAGGAATTTGGGAGTGTTCCTCCTTCTGCTATATTTCGGAAGAGTTTGAGAAGGATAGGTGTTAGCTCTTCACTAAATGTTTGATAGAATTCACCTGTGAAACCATCTGGTCCTGGGCTTTTGTTTGTTGGAAGATCTTTAATCACAGTTTCAGTTTCAGTGCTTGTGACTGGTCTGTTTATATTTTCTATTTCTTCCTGGTTAAGCCTCGGAAGGTTGTGCTTTTCTAAGAATTTATCCATTTCTTCCAGGTTGCCCATTTTATTGGTATATAGTTGCTTGTAGTAATCTCTCATGATCCTTTGTATTTCTGCAGTGTCAGTGCCAGTGGGTGAGGTTGGTTCAGTGGGTTGTGTAGGCTCCCAGGAGGGGAGGTGTGGATAGTGACCTGTGCTTGCACACAGGCTTCTTGGTGGCTGCAGTAGCAGCCTTAGCGTCTCATGCCCGTCTCTGGGATCCGCACTGATAGCCGCGGCTCGCCCCTGTCTCTGGAGCTCCCTTAGGCGGTGCTCTGAATCCCCTCTCCTCCTGAACCCTGAAACAATGGTCTCTCGACTCTTAGGCGGTTCCAGACTTTTTCCCGGACTCCCTCCTGGCTAGCTGTGGCACACTAGCCCCCTTCAGGCTGTGTTCACGCCCCCAACCCCAGTCCTCTCCCGGCATCCGACAGAAGCCTGAGCCTCAGCTCTCAGCCCCCACCCGTCCTGGCGGGTGAGCAGACCGGCCTCTCGGGCTGGTGAGTGCTGGTCGGCACCGATCCTCTGTGCGGGAATCTCTCCGCTTTGCCCTCCGCACCCCTGTGGCTGCGCTCTCCCCCGTGGCTCTGAAGCCTCCGCCCCCCGCCCACCCCCCATCTCCCCCAGTGAAGGGGCTTCCTAGTGTGTGGAAACATTTCCTCTGTCACAGCTCCCTCTCCAAGGTGCCGGTCTCGTCCCTATTCTTTTGTCTCTGTTTTTTCTTTTCTCTTTTGCCCTACCCAGGTATGTGAGGAGTTTCTTGCCTTTGGGGAAGTCTGAAGTCTTCTGCCAGCATTCAGTAGGAGTTGTCCCACATGTAGATTTTTTTTTTTTCCTTTGGTACGCGGTCTTCTCACTGTTGTGGCCTCTCCCGTTGAGGAGCACAGGCTCCAGACGTGCAGGCTCAGTGGCCATGGCTCACGGGCCCAGCCCCTACACAGCATGTGGGATCTTCCCAGACCCGGGCATGAACCCATGTCCCCTGCATCGGCAGGTGGACTCTCAACCACTGCACCACCAGGGAAGCCCTGTAGATGTATTTTTGATGTATTTGTGGGAAGGAAGGTGATCTCCACGTTTTACTCCTCCACCATCTTGAAGGTCCCCCCCGCCATACAAGTGAAGAAATTAAGTCCGAGTATGAAGTGGAAATTTATTAAATATTCATTCACCATAGGATGTTGGATAGGAATGCAAAAAGATACGGTTGACTAGCAGCTTTGGTGAAAAAAAAAAAAAACATGGAATAGAAGAGCTAGTTGTTTTGTTGATGTGTATATATAATTTTTCATTAACATATAAGATTATACAATGACACCTGTTTGGAAAATAATTTAATCACTCAATTACTTATTTTTACACAATCTGTGTTTTCCTACAAGTAGGAAAATGAGTGTCATTCTACATACTGCTGGAGTTTTAAACTGAAGTGAATATCAAAAATGATCATTTATAGAAGAATAGCAAGGAGATGGATGCAGATTAGTTTGGAATATTTGTTCATCATAAAAATCTAAGATGGTATTTAACTTCATATTTCACATTTTAAAAACCAAGCAGTATAATACATTAATGCTAATCTTGAAACAACAGCAATTGAAAAAAAATTCTTTAAAACTAAGTGGAAATTATGAAGGTATAGAAAAAATTGAATAATTTTAATGGAGATAAAGAAAATCCACACATCGTTAAAAGTAAAATAAGACTGGTGGTTGTAAAACATTTCACTATTTATATGTGTGAAATTTCTTCTCTGGTACATGCCTAAAGTAAATATGTTTCAAACTTTAATATGAATTTCTTTGAACTAACATCTTGTTTCTGGGAAATGCTGTGGTTGTCACATATACTTGTTACAAAAGCAGTTACTGTGAGTGCATTTTCAAACAAATATAAAAAGGTACAGAATCATGACATGGTCTGAAAGTTCATTTGCACAAAACTAAAACAGCAGTAGTAAGAAGCAAAATAATTCTGTTAATTAAATGAATTTAAAGCCAGTCTGGGGGAGATGCTTAATTTAAAAAGTGGGGGGAAATTGCTCTTAAAAATAGAAGCAGATCTTTTGAAAAGAGTTGAGCTAAACATAGAAAAGAGAAGGGATGGGCAATTAAAGGGTAGGTAAGGAGAGAAACTTATGGAAAGGAGCTGTTTTTGTTTTAAACTATGTATTATCAAGATTCATATACAAAGCACCAGATATAGGACTTCTCATGACTGGATCAGTGGTATGAAATTTTTCAAGCAATAAGTTCCAAAATCATTTTTGACAGGAAAATTTGCTTATATCAACATATAATCTCAACTGGAATCCACTGCCACAATTTAAAAAATAGGAAATAATAAATCCTTGAAGGATGTAGAGAATTCTGAGAATTAGTAAATCCCTAGAAATTAAAAAATTGATGGAATATAGTTTAACTATCTTTCAAATAATTTTAATTGTAAAAAGTCATCTTCCAGTTTTAGACTATCTTAGTTATTTTGTTTCAAATATTTTAAATAAATCAAACTTGGATATTGTAGAGGAAATGCATGTCCAGTGGAAGAACATTAGAAAGATTCCACTGTACAATTTGAGGCCAAGAAAACATTTATTTTCCCTATCGTAAAAAATATTAGGGACTTCCATGGTGGTCCAGTGGTTAAGACTCTGTGCTTCCACTAAGGGGGCACGGGTTCTATCTCTGGTTGGGGAACTAAGATCTCGCATGCCGCAAGGTACGGCCAAAAAAAAAAATTAACTTCCTATGTTTAAAACATCAAAATCTTTTTTTATACACTATATTTGAGTGCAATTTGCAGTTCAGTCCTACAGATTTTCAGTGAGAGGTTCACCTTTTTTGAATCTTCAAAATTGAGCACGAAGGCATATATGTGACTAGAAGTTGCAGATCTTACATCCTCTGGTGAAGGAAGATATATCTCAAGGTCTTAAAATATTTTAATTGAAGTCCTGGTACAACTTTTCCTTCCATGGAATGAGAAACCACTCAGGTTTTCTAAACATAATAAAGCACACCAATAGGGACAGTTAATCTAAAGAAAGTTGTTTTTCCCAAGCCCTTATGCTGTCTCACAATTACTGGGCTTTTACCTTCAGTCTGTCAGGCTGAAGAAGAGGAGAAGAGGGTGGGTCTTGGAAATGAGTTTTTTGAATTTGTATGGAGCATCTATAGGATTAATAAGGTTGTTTACATTCATAGATAGTTGCAGCAACTGGGGTAGTCTGTAAACAGTCCACACATGCATGCTATAGCCTAAAACATTTCTTAGGAAAACTTCACGTTGTTTTGTCTTTAACAATTGCTTTTCAGCAATCAGTTTCATCTTTTTCTTTTAAGAGTTATTTATTTTTTAATTTAGTTATTTTTGGCTGCGTCGGGTCTTAGTTGCGGCACGCAGGATCATCATTGAGGAGCACGGGCTCTTCTTTGAGGAGCGCAGGCTTCTCTCTAGTTGTGGCGTGGGGGGTTTCTCTTCTCTAGTTGTGGCCAGCGGGCTGCAGAGCGCGTGGGCTCTGTAATTTGTGGCGCGTGGGCTCTCCAGTTGAGGCACGCGAGCTCAGTAGTTGTGGCACGCAGGCTTAGTTGCCCCGTGGCGTGTGGGATCTTAGTTCCCTGACCAGGGATTGAACCCATGTCCCCTGCATTGTAAAGTGGATTCTCTACCACTGGACCACCAGGGAAGTCCCCAGTTTCATCTTTAACAATGTCAGACCATCTACCTAATTTAGCCATAGTGTTAGGTAAGACTGAGAAAATGCTCACTGCCTATAGAAGGTAAAGCCTAAGATCACTCTCAGGAATGGGCAACTTTATTAGTGAACTGTATACTACACTCTGGGTCCATTAATGTTGGTTTACTTCAAGAATTTTGGATATCATATAAGTATATTATTTCAGTAATAAACCTTAACTGTTAGTATAATGGCTTTTCTGAGGTCTGTGAAACTTTCTAGCAAATCACTGAACTCAAGGGTAGGATTAGGGACCTTCCAAACTACAACAGAACTACTATCTGTCAGTAACTACTATCTTGGTGGATGCACCCTGTATACTTGAAAAGCACATTTTCTGAATGTGCTTTTCTGAATGTGCTTTATGAGATGGAACGTTTTATAAATGTCAGTATGGTCGGGTCAGTTAACACTATTGTTAGTCTTTTATATCCATACAGCTTTTCTGACTACTTTGCAATTACTAAGAGAAGATTATTGGTATCACCAACTATAATCATGAATGTATCTATTCTCTTTCAGGTTTGGCAGTTTTTGCCTCCTATATTGTGAGGTACAGTTTTTAAGTGAATACACATTTACAGTATATCTTCCTGGTGAATTGACTATTATTCATCATGAAATGTCCCTCCTTACTACAGGTAATATTCTTTGTCCTGAATTCTATCATTACCATGTGCTTATGATATCTTTTTTCCATCCTTTTACTATTAACCAAATGTATATATTTAAATGTGCCTATTGTATACATCATGGTAGTCTAAGGGCTCTATCACTTTAAAGGTAGATATTCTGAGAATTATCAGGAATAATTTGGGAGTGTTTGTTCTGAGCTGGCTTGTAACCACAGATCTTGTGGCATAGTGGTAGTGTTTAGAAAAATAAATACTCTTTCCTGTTTCTTTTCTTTCCACATGCTGTATTTTTCACTTTAATGCAGTGAATAGCCCTGGATGCAGCCATACCCAGTAGTCAACTTATTTTCTCAGTGCATACATTCTTGTTTTTTAATCTGCCCTGGGAAACAATACAAGATATGACTGAATTTAAAAACAGGACTGAGTTCTCACTTTCACCCCTCCTGCTCTTTTTGATCATTACATGTCTCAGTATCAGACAATCTTCTTTATCATTTTTCAGATAAGGAAATGATGGCACAGAAAGTTTAACTGATGTAACTAAGGTACTAAGTCAGGCTCCAATGTGAATATTGGGCTCCTGGCTCTCTGTCCAGGGCACTTTCATCCAAGCCCATTACCTTTCTGTGTATCCTCCTCCCCCTAAAAAGGTTTAGGATCTTTTTACTGAAGCATTCTATTGTCCTTACCCAAATCCTGTGTGTTTAACACACAGAAAAAACACAGGCACATTTATTATTATTCTTATTAAGCAAGAAAAGAACAACTATTTGTCACACCAGACATCATAATCACTCTTGTTAAAGCTGATCATCAAGCTTGCCCCTTGTCATGTGTGCTTGAAGATGAAAAAGAAATTCTGCCTTCAATTTTCCTAATGGTTTAACATAAAGTCACACCTCAAATTCTTATCTCAGACAGATATATGAGTGGATGTGTGTGTATGAGTTGTTTTCATTCTAATAAATTGGTGAATGGGTGTGAATATACTCTCAGACTGATATATAAGATATTTTTTATCATCATTGTTAGACAGGAGGCACTCTTTGTTATTGGTGAAGATACATTAGTGATATAGTTTCTACACTCAAAGGGTTTAAAATTCAATATTGATATTGGAGTAAAGCAACTATATAAATAACTATAATTCAAAGCAGAAGACAAAGTCTTCTATAGATAACTGTAAACAAAGAAAAAAATGCCAGGAGCATGAGAAATAGCTTCATGAAAAGTCTTCACTGGATGCTTTAATCCACACAGTAATCTTACCAGATACACAGAAGGGAGGTGACCATTATGCTCACTTTATAAATGCTCTGAGCATCTATTTCTTTTAGTCCACATTCATCCAGCCAAGGGGTAGTAGAATCATTTTTGTAACTCAAGTCATCAAAATTCAAATGTAGAAGAAACTATGTATTCTACTTTCGAGTGCCACCCTCTATTTCTAATCAGCTAACTGACTTAAGCTAAATCATTTTTAAAAATATCCTATGGTTATTGCATCCTCTGGTATAAAAGCTGATATTTTTATATTGATGGTCCTAAGTCAGTTATCAAGTCTGTTAGAGTTGTAACTTTGTCATATACCAAAATAAATTTAGAAGTTTCCATTGGTAAATTACAGGGGAAGCAAATAGAAAGTGTAAATTTCTGCAAAGAAAATATGAAATACCCTATTTTGAAGGTAATCTATGACTCAGAGAAATATATGCAAATAAATCATTTTGGAAAACTGATATTAGATAAATAATAGTGTGGAAAAGAATCCAATAATGGGCAAGTGGCCATATGACTTTCTTTTGCTTTTTCTTCTTTTAATTTAGTGGTTTATTTGGAATTCCTTATTCCAGTTTGTTGTAAAAAGAATCGGGTGCTGCTGTTTCATTCCTCACCATGTGTGGGTGATTATGGAGGAGAATGGCTGTCTGTCAAAAGCAGATGATGCCCACGGAATGTCTGCAAATATAAAACTGCTTATTGCAAAATGATTGCTTGGGTTTATCTGTCATGCACAGACTGCCTGGTCGACAGTCACTGAAATCTGAGTGAGACAGTTGTGTTGACATGTAGTACTGAAAACAACCCTTTAATTCTTAATTAGCTGTAGTAAATGAATTTTCTTAATTCTTCAAAGTAGGCACTTGAAAATTAATCACTGATATATAAAACTGCATATATTCACTGTTATTCCATTATCAACAAATAAAGCAATTATTATTCACCTTGTTACAGCTTCAAATATTATAAAACTGCATGTGTGCTTGATTATAATATTTTAAAATTCCAAACTGTTAACACTTCCTTTCATTAGGCATTCATGCATACAGATGTTATTTATATTTTTAAAAAATCTAGCCATAATAGGCTAGCATTATTGTGGTAAAATTATATCTATTGACAAAAATTCTTAATAATCAATCAAATGTAAATTTATACTTGTACAGGAAGATGAATGAACATGATAAACATATTATCTGACTAAACTCCATGCAGAATTTATAGGACTACCAAAATTCTCTTTGTGATTCAAATAGTATATGAAGTGAATGGACAGAGATGAAGTAATTAGTAGTAGTAGTAATATACTCTCCCTGTGTCCTTGTTAAAAATGGAATTTTAGAAAAATTAATAAATACAATGACTAGCTGAAAGTAATTCTGAGTGTGCTGAATTCCCACAATCTATACCAAAGTTTTTATTCCCATTCTTTTTATAAGTTGTACACTTTTGTTAGGAAAAAGAACTCAATATTTTAGGGAAATTCATATAGGCATGCTGATTATTTTCACTTTTGGAGCTATATGAAATTGAAGCCTAATTAGTATATAGCAGCTATCTGTGCCAATATTTCCCAGACAAGATAGATATTTACATCCTTGAATTCTCCTTTCACCTACCAGTCTACTAAAATGTCTAAGAATATTAGCAAAGATTGGTGAAGGATTTGTATTAATTGTGCATTAATCACCTTAACCATTCAACTTGTTGAAAAGATTCACAGGACTACAACAGCTTATTCTCTGGGAAGAGCTCTAGTACAAGATACAGTACAACAATAGCAAGAAAGGCATATGCATTGAAAGGAATCTAAGGTCACAGATACAGATCACTCTCTCCTCTCTCACCTGAGCCTTATAAAATATATTCTTATCTACTCCAGTTTGGAAGCACCACCTATATGTATGTCAAGCACCCTGAGAGCAGGAAGTCCAAAATCTGCTCATCTCTGTGGGAGGAGAGTCTCATAGTGAGCGGATCTTCTAGGCATATTCTAGGCATACTCCAGCTATGTGACCATCTATGATGTGTTTTCCAACATCAAAAGTCAATTCTCTAATTCACCAACACCAACTGGCTGTCCAAGAATTCAATTCAATTCCAACACTAACTATCCAGAGTCAGCCCAGACCCTACAGGTTAAGGGCACAGTCCCACAAGACTGCCCTGAGACAGCAGCTGCAAATGGGATACAAGGTTACCTGCACTTCTGCCTGGCTGACTACAAATTGGAAGGTTAGCATGATCCCCCCTCATTCGGGTTCAATAATTTGGTAGAAAAACTCACAGAAGTTGGGAAAGTGCTATATTTACTATTACAGATATATTTTAAAGGATACACCTCAGAAACAGCCAAATGGAAGAGATGCATATTACAAGGTATGGGGGCAGGGATAGTACAGCTTGTCCATGCCCTCTTTATGCATGTTCCCCTGGGAGTGTGTTCACTAACCTGGAAACTCTCCAAATCTTATTGTTTAGGAGTCTTTATAACCCAATCTCCAGACCTCTCCCTTCCTCAGAAGCCAGGGGGTGGGGGAGCTGAAAGGTTCAACCCTCTAATCACACGATATGTTCTTTTGGTGACTAGCCCCCATCCTGAAGCTATCTCAGAGGCCCCTCAGCCAAGAGAGTTGTATCATTAGTATACAAAAGACACTCTTATTACTCATAAAATTGTTTTGGGTAGTAATATTACTTCTTCTAATACGTGAACATAGAATATCTTTGCATTTATTTGTATGATCCTCAGATGGGCATCAGCCAGGATAGCAGAGTAGAAATATCCTGAGTTCACCTCCTCTCACAGGCACATTAAAATCACAACTATTTTCAGGACAACCATTGATAAAAAAGAATGAAACCTACTAGAAAAGATCTACAACTAAAGATATAAAGAAGGAACCACAACAAGATGGGAAGGAGGGGAGCAGTTTCAATATAGTCACACCCCATACCCCCAGGTGGGCAACCTACAAATGGGAGAATAATTACAATTTCAGAGTATCTCCCAAAGGAGAGAGAGGTCTGAGCACCACTTCGGGCTCCCTGGCCCAGGGGTCCTGCACTAGGAAGACAAGCCCCCAGAGCATTTGGATTTGAAGGCCAGCAGGGCTTAGTTCCAGTAGTCCTAGAGGGTTGGGGGAAATAGACTTCACTCTTAATGGACACACACAAAAATCTCACATGCTCCTAGACCCAGGGAAGAAGCAATAATTTGGTAAGAGCCTGAGTCAGACCTACCTGCTGATCTTGGAGAGTTTCCCAGAGAGGCAGGAGGCAACTGCAGTTCACTCTGGGGACATACACACTAGCAGTGGACATTTTTGTAGCTCATTTTAACAGAACACTGGTGTTGGCAAGCACCATTTTGGAATCCTCCTTCTAGTTTATTAGCTCCAGAACCTAGCCCCACCTTGGACCAAAACCAGTAGGCACCTGTGGAGAGATCCCTCAGACCAATCAACTGCACATGCATACAGTGCCATCCACCAGCAGACAGGCTGCCTTAAGACTCCCAGAGCCCAGAGCCATCCCTGGACATGACCCTGTGCACCAGAGGGCCTAGGACCAGACCCCACACACCAGTGCACAGGCACTAGACCCAGGAGCCCCAGGGCCCTCCAGCCAGAGACCATAGGACCCAGCTCCACTCACCAGTGGGCAGGTACCAGCCCCAGAATCCTCTAGGCCCCAGCCTCACCCGCCACAGAGCATGTTCTAGAACTTGGGCCCACCTCCAACCACCAATGGGCAGACTCCAGTCCCAAAAAAATTGCAGCCCCACAGTCTGCAGACCTGGCCTGACTTTCAGCAGTCCAGATCCTGCCCTAGGACTGGCTGGGTCCTGCCCCCACCCACTAGCAGGACAACACAAGCTTAGGGACACACTGGACTCTGCAGCCAACTGTGTCAGGAATTGCCTCCCCACCACGATCAATCCGACACTAGCTCTGGGTCCCTTGGGCCCTACAACAAGACCCCAGGCCCCAGTTCTGCCAGCCAGTACACTAGCACTAGCCCCAGGATTTGGCTTCACCCACCAGTGAGCAGGCAATAGCCCTGAGACTTCTGGACCCTGACTCCACCCACCAGTGAGCCAGCACTAGCCCCAGGGCTTCCAGGGGGTTCCACAGCCGGCCACCTCATGATCTGGTCCTGCCATCCAGTGGCCAGCAGCCTCCAGAGAAGGCAGAGCCTGGCAACCAATAGGATTGCCCATACAGCCTGCCACAACAGGACACACACAGCCCTTATAGGGGGGACCCCTAGAGCTATATTAATAGCTCCAGTGTTGTGAGGAGAGTGCACTGCTGGGAAGCAGAGGATGTCTCCTACAAAAGGCCACTTCTCCAAGGTGGGGAAACATAACCAACCTATGAGATACATAAAAATAAAAACAGTAACTTAGGCAAAATGAGGCAACAGAGGAACATATTCCAAACAAAGGAACAAGGTAAAACCCAGAAGAATTAACTAAAGTGGAGATAAACAATCTTCCCAAGAGAGTTTAGAGTAGTGATCGAAAAGATGATCAAAGAACTTAGGAGAAGAATAGATGCATAGGGCAAGAAGTTAGAAGTTTTTAACAAGGAGAAAACATAAAGAACAACCAAACAGAGATGAAGAATGAAACAACAAATATTTGTATCATCTTCAATTTCCTTCATCAATGTCTTATAACTTTCAGAGTTCAGTTCTTTCAACTCCTAGTTTAAGTTTATTCCTAGGTATTTTATTCTTTTTGATGGAATTGTAAATAAAACTGTTTACTTGAATTCTTTTTCTGATAGTTCATTATTAGTATATAGAAAAGCAACAGGTTTCTGTATATTAATCTTGTATCCTGCAACTTTACTGAATTCATTGATTAGCTCTAATAGTTTTTTGGTGGAGACTTTACGGTTTTCTATATATAGTATCATGTCATCTGCATATAATGACAGTTTTATCTCCTCCCTTTCAATTTGGATGCCTTTTCTTTTTCTTGTCTGATTGCTGTGGCTAGAACTTCCAATACTCTGTTAAATAGATGTGGTGAGAGTGGACATCTTTGTCTTGGCCCTGATTTTAGAGAAAAAGTTTTTCACCATTGAGTATGATGTTAGCTGTGGGTTTGTCATAAATGGTCTTTATTATGTTGAAATGTATTCCCTCTATACCCACTTTGATAAGAGTTTTTATCATGAATGAATGTTGAATTATGTCAAAAGCTTTGACTGCATCTATTGAGATGATCATGTGATTTTTATTCTTCCTTTTGTTAACGTGGTGTATCACACTGATTAATTTCTGGATATTGAACCATCCCTAGAATAATAAATTCCACTTGATTATGGCATATGATCCATTTTATATATTGTTGAAATTGGTTTGCTGAAGTTCTAGACAAGTGAGGGGAGGGTCATAGACAGGAAAATAAGCAGGCACATATAGCTACAGCTAGGCTTACAGTATCTAGACTACAAAAATGATGTTAGTAAACAGGGTGGGATTATGCTAATGCTAAGGCAGAGACAATCTGTTTTTATACTATTTCCATATAAATGATGATATGCCTTACTGATATGAATATTCCTTAGTCTTTTGTTGCGATAAGATATAGAATTCAGTTAGATACCCCCAAACAGGATAGAAGAAATAACATTTATTTCATATGCAAAATTCCTTATTTTTTACAGCCACCATAATATTACAATTAAATACACTGTTATTAAATACTGATTTGCTATAAATTAAACAAAATGACTCACTTCTATAGATAATTTGAATGGTGCTACTTGGAAGAAACAGTATAGTACAAATACCATGACACTTACAGACTACCAGAGCTAAATGTGAAACCCAGTTCTGACAATTACTAGTTACAGATTTGGGGGAAGCTTATCTACATTTTTGTGCCTGTTTCCTTATTTATAAAAATAGGGCTACGTTTTCTTAGAGCAGGGCTTTTTTGGAGATTATTAAAGAATGTGTGTGGCAGTAGGTCCTGGCATAGTATCAGGAGCTACAATGCTACAAATGATCAAAAGCTAGTGATGAAATCTTATTTTGTAATCTAATTTGTTAATGAAGAAGTGCATGTATAAAATGGTTTCAAGAGGGAGTCAAGCTAAGTATATTGACTAAAGAATCATTTGCATAGACATGAAATTTGAGCTAAGAGGCTAGACAAGATATATGGAAAAGTCAAGAGAATAAGATGGAGAGTTCCAACGGTTTATGACTAACTTACTTTCAAATCAGAGTCTGTCTATCCACTTATTGAAAAAAAGTATTTCCCCACACGTGTACAAAAAGCCAATGAATCTATCAATAGTTTGCCCAAGTTTATATTCTATTATTACATTTTTTATACTGCAATATTCATGAAACTTGTTTGCTTTCATTTCTATAGTCTAATGAGCCATCTAGATGCTAAGTCACACTCAAATCTACTGGCAAGTTATTTCACTACCAAAGAATAATACTATCACTCATCTATGTATAAACAGGGGTTACAATACCCTGAAAAGTTGAGTTTGAAAGATCAGAACTGAACAGCGAAAACTTTATTTCATACTGAAGAGCCAGATGAAAAGCGTTCTTATCTGTCTGGCTTGTTTAAATGTTTGTTCTATCTTTGGAATCAAGAAGCAATGATTTACCCCATGCCATTTCTGATTATTCCTTTAAAAAGTACATAAAATTATCAGTAGAAGGAATGGCATCTATAATACCTATGCAAAAGGAAGTATGAGATTTTAAATACACACATTCATTGTCCCACTCATATTTGACTGCATATATCATTCATGGGCCACACAGATGTTTATCAAATGAGTTAGGGACAATGGAAAAACAAACCAAATACTTCGCCTTCTTCACCTACTTTCAGGTGAACTTTGAAACCCTCAACTCCAAATCTAAAATGTAAACTATTCCAAACCTTCTCCTTCATTTGCCAAGTCCTTCATCAACCATGCTCATGGTATGTTTTTACCACCTCATTTTCCACAATACCACCCTCCATCAATACTCCCTATAGAAAAATAATTTTGAAAATTCTGACCTTTTTGTTTGTTTGCTTCTCTATAAATTCTAAGCCTTGAAAAACAAATCTTTATTTTGATAACCATAGAAAAGTTATTAACCATAAATGGAAATGAAACTTCTTTTTCCTTGTTCTGCTGCAATACATTTATCCTGGAAATATTTTCTGTAAAAGTATATTTATAAAGTTTTTCTTTTTCCTTATAAAATGTAATTGACAATTTGACTCTCTCAAAAATGAGCCATGTGATAAATTTAACATATATAACGGGAAAATGCAAACATATACATAAGAAGAAAAATATGGAAAGCAAAATATACTTAATGATATTTAAGCTAAATACTTTTAGGTAAATCTTATCATGGCTGGATACAAGTCCATATTCTGAGTACTCAATTGGGATTCAATAATTATACATATAATTTTAAGTATTATGCGGTTTAGATCAGTTACTACAAACATTAAATGTTTATTGTTTCAGCTAACCTATACATCTCACTCTTAATGTTTGCCCTTTCTTAAACACAGTTTTAATCTTAAAGTAACACACACCTCTCTGTCTGTCTCTGTAGCTGTCTCTCTCTTCCTCCTTCCTTCCCTCTCCCACCTTTCTCTCTTTCTGCAGATTAAGCACATTATTCAAATTAAGGACTTTTTTAGAGGCAGGGGTGAATAATAGGGTATTGGAGAGACACAACAAGAGGAAAAAAGTCACAAGAAAGATAATAACTAAATAATTTTAGGTGCAAAATTACGTAAGAATATGTTGCCTCTCCCATTTTACAAAGCAACTCAATCCTTCTTTACACAGATCACATTCAAAACTCAATTAGATGTAAGTAGGAGTTAGCCACAGCTCACCAAACACTTCATCACATTATTTGATTGCATTTAAATTGTTTTTAGGTAATTTAGGAGACAGAAACTCTGGAAATAACACTTTCCCATAACAACAGTCAGGTTCCCTGTTCATCTGTTTTTAAAATTAAATCCCTTTCATCCCCAGTGTGAAATTTTTTAACAAGGTCTGATTTGCTGTTAAAGACTGTGCACAATGCTACATAATTCTACCAAACTCCCAAACCAGGAACAGGACTTGAATGCTCATCTCAACTCCACCACTAATAGCTCTATTTCAGGCAGTACCCATGTGAATTTCAAACACCAGAATTAGTTTCATAGTCTCCCTCCTCTGGCCTTTTAAAATATTCTTTAAAAAGTCATAACTATTTATTATGCTTTCAGCCTCAGGGTTGGAAGACTTCAATAAAGCAAAATGGGAAATGTCTCAGGAGTTTTCTTACTCCTCCTCCCCCAGTAGTATAAGAGGTGCATATAAAAATCATCAGCAATAATGCCCTTATAAAAAGGCTAGGTGAAATATGTCTTAACCCTTTGGTCAATTGTGACACCATCTGGCAAGAGGCACTGTTTCTCAAGGCATTCCATAATACATGCAATTGGTACAAAGGTAATAGGTTCTACAAGTAAAAGAGGCATGACATGGTCAGATAAATTTGGACACACCAGGAAAGCTGAACTGAGTAAAAGTAAACAGGTATTCTTACAAGATTTCTCAAAGCTTTCAGTATATTAATTTGAATTATGAACCCCCAAGAATGAGAGTGTACATGCGTAGTTTCTCAAAGAAGATAGACGGGGAGGTGCACAGACTTCAGAATGAGACAACTGGGCACAGATCTAGATTTAGTTTATTGTCACCCTACATGCTTAGGGGGTGAAAATCCCTCTGAAACTTAGTTTCCTCATCTGCCATATGATGCAGTGGATAAGTGACAGTCTCTAAAGACAGACACACTTAAGGCTCAGATCCCAGGGCTGTCATGTGTTCACTTGAGTTCTTAGGCAAGTTACTACAAGTTCTTTGTATCTTGGAGTTTCCTTTTGAAAAATAAAGGTAGTAACAGTAATATCTACTCCCAGATTTATTATAAGGATTAGATTGCTTAATCATTTTAAAGTGCCTTAAAGGATAGTTGCTCACTAAAGATTATTTTCTTTCTCTTCATTCCCTTCCATCTCACACCCAGGAGTTCAGAACCTCTGTGTTTCTACCTGGTTATCTTGCTTTTCCCCTGCTTTGCTTTTTTTCCTGGAACTAGGTCACAACCTCGTAGTTTTACCTCCTCATTCAATTTGCATGTCATTTTCTGAATGGTCCACCTTATCTTGTCAACAATTGGTATACGGTATGAACTCTGCATATTTATCACCTCTAAATTCACATGACATTAAAAGGAGACATTAAAGAGCAGCAACGATGTAAAAATATTCAACCACCACACTAGCAAACCGGGTAAATGGTATTCCACAGCGAACTACTGTGTTCTGAGAGGCTAATCTTGCCCTTAATTGCTCGTGATATTGTGCTTCCCTCTGAGAGGAGGCAACTTACATATAACAGGTCATGTAAGAAAAAAAAAAATGGAATGAGAATGTGGGCTGTTTTGACTCCACAATTTCAGGCTTCAGTTCTTACCTCTGTCAAAAAGAAAAGTTAAACCAAGGTTTTTCCTAACCAGGAAGTTTAACTGTTACCTCCATACTGTGTATAGAGTGAAAAGAAAGGATTCTGCTGACGATAATATATACATATTTTTAGAAAGTATCTGAATAAACTACTACATTGCAACCATTTTTTTTTTTTTTTTTTTGTGGTATGCGGGCCTCTCACTGTTGTGGCCCCTCCCGTTGCGGAGCACAGGCTCTGGCTCACTGGCCCAGCCGCTCCGTGGCACGTGGGACCCTCCCAGAATGGGGCACGATCCCGTGTCCCCTGCATCGGCAGGTGCACTCTCAACCACTGCGCCACCAGGGAAGCCCTGCAACCATTTTAAATCTGCTGATGTCTAGCATCTACATTACTTCAACTTTTTACCCTTGTTATCAGTCTCTTCAATCCTAAGTCAAATGGACATACTTCAGTTCCTATTATTTTTGACCTCTCTACAACTTGTGACAGTTGGTAATTGATTGCTGCCGTGTGACATTTCTTCTCCTTTAGCATGCATGGCACAACACTGTCCTAACTTACTGTTATCCCTCAAGTCATTCCTTCTCAGTCCTCCACACTACATTCTCAGGTCTGACTGCCTATTCTTTGAAACTCTACCTTTAGTTGTCTCTATGCATATGCCACATATTCTCCATAGCCCATTTTGTCTATACCCAGAAATTCAACCACTACTGATACATAGATTCATTCATTCATCAAAAACTGTCTTAATGCCTATATATACTCAAAGTCCCACTGTATGCATAGGAAGCAGTATTAAAAGAAGCAGACATGGAGTTCCTGAAATCATAGAATACACACACACACACACACACACACACACACACACACACATATACAGGAACATACATACTTACAAATTGTGGTAAATATCATTAAAGAAATGATATGGTACTGCGTTAAAAATGGTTAGAGTGGAATGGAATGAAGAACTACTTTAAAGTGGTTAGAGATGCTAAAGGAGAAAAAATAAGAAGAGAGAAATTCTAGGGTATCAGATGTCAAGATTATGAACCACAAAGCAAGTCTCAAAAATTTTATATATATGAAATTATATGCAGGATGTTCTCTTCCGACAGTGTAACTACAAATAAACAGCAACAAATAATGGAAAATAGCCATATATTATTTAAATTAAGTAGTAAGTAGTCCACTACTAAGTAATGCATTAGCGAAAAAGATATCAAAATCGAAATTGCAAAGTATTTTGAACCAAATGATATTGAAAATGTGGCATCAAAATCTGTGGTATACGGCTAAAGCTAGGCTTATAGAAAAACATATAGCACTGTCATTATTTAAAGAGGACATGTAGACAATTCAAAATCTATCTATACCTAAATTATTAGGATTAGAGAGTTTATGAAGCTTTCTAGATATGAAATTATAAATAATAGTTATATTTCTCTATTATCACCAAAATCTTAGGAAATTAATCTTTAAAAATAATACCATTGTAAATAGCATCAAAAAACACAAAATTCTAAAGAACAGATCTGATAAAAGATGTACAAAACCCCTGCACCAGCAAAATATAAAACTTTACTGGGAGAAATGAAAGACTATCTTAATAAAAGGAGGGAAATACCATGCCCACTGTTTGAAACTTTCCAAACTAATGTATTGATTCAATGTTATCCCTGTAAGTCCTAACAAGGATTCTTGTGGAATTAACAAGCTGATCCTAAAATTAACATAGATATACCTAGGGCCAAAAATTGCCAAGAACAAAGCAAGAACACTTACCATACCAAGCATTGTAATAAAACTACTAGTTAAGGCAGTGTGATGGTACAAGGAGAGACAAATGGGCCAATGGAACTGAACAGATAATACAGAACTAGAAGCACATATGGGCTCTTGATTTTGACAAAATAGGCATTGTAGAGCAGTGGAGGAAAAAAATGTCTTTTCTATAAATGGTGGTTGGTAAATTAACTAACAATTAGATAAATAAATAACCCCCACTTCACAACATACACAATTATCAATCCCAAATGGACACTATATATGTGAAAGGTAAAAAATAAAAATTTTAGAACAAAGATAATTATGACTTCATAGCATAGGATGATTTCTTAAAAAAATTCTCTAACACTAGAGATAAATTAGACTACTATTAATAACTTTTTTTTTGAAAAGACACAAAAGGAATGAAAAAGCAAGCCCCAAATGGGAAATTATATATTTAACACATATAACTGACAATGAGTCTCATATTAAGGAAATAATAAAAATCTTTTATTAATTAAAAAGGAAAAGGAAAGGCAATTCTTCAGTGAACAAGAAATTTGAACTGGCACTTTACAAAATAAGAGAGCCAAATGACCAATAAGTATTTTAAAGGTCACTCAACATTGATATTGATCAAGGAAATACAAATGAAAACTGCAATAGGATACCACTATATAACCTACCAGCATTGTTAAATGTAAATACACCCTCTAACAACATCATGTAAAGGCAAAGTGAAGTAAGCCAGACAGAAAGACAAATATACGATACGGCTTAGATGTGAGATCCCCCCCACAAAATAAGATACAAATGAACTTATACACAAAACAGAAATTAGACCCACAGACATAGTAAACAAACTTATGGTCACCAAAGGGAAAAGGGGGGAGGGATAAATTAGGAGTTTTCGATTAACATATAACACTATTATATATAAAAACAGATAACCAACAAGGACCTACTGTATAACACAAAAAACTGTACTCGATATTTTGTAATAATCCATAAGGGAAAAAGAATCTGAAGAAGAATATATATATATATTTATATGGCTATTTATACATAATAAACATTAGTGAATGAACTTAAAAGCTTTTATGTTCTGTCAAAGTAAGTTTTTCAAAATGCTATTTCCATATTTACAAAAAGGTAGATTGAGAATTAAAAAAAAGAAACAGCAAGAAATCCCCTCACTACAAGTAATATAAGACTCTATCCCCATAATCAGATATGGGGATATGTCAGATAGCAATGACACTGCCATGGATTTTACCGAGCCTGTCAGAGAGAAAAGATCCCCAACAGTATCTCAGTGGCCCATTATAAGCATCTTTGATGAAAATACATTTTAACAGAACTCAAATATCTTTAAATACCATGCAAAGACAAACACATAAAGCCTTTCTCTACAGACTCAAAATGCATTTTATTTTATTTTGCAGCAGCATTCTTGTAGCCGGTAAACAGATAAAGCATCTTAAGAATAACTGGTTATTTCTCCTTCAAGCAATGCTTTTCTTTCCAAATATGTTAGATAGGACTCTGATTTTACGTAGAGAGGGCTTACACAAAAAGAGAAGGGTTTGTCTAAAGGCTGTAGGGCTATCTCTCAGAACCTAATGACTATCAGGCATGGAAGGAGAAGTTGCAGAGCCTCAGGACTACATAAACGTGGATCTAAATACTGCTGGAGACACAGAAACAGGTTCTTACTTCTGCTTCTTTGCACATCTTTTTATGTTGTATTTCTGTCTGTAGACTCGCTTCTACCACACATCATACCATCTGATGTATAATGTCTCTTTAAAACTCTTGAGATTATTTACTATGAATACAGTTACACAAAGAGGCTGACTCTGTTTATCTTTCTGTATATGTTTGTGTGCACGTGTATGTATACATACATATGTTATAATTACATTTAAAATTAAGTAACTAAATTTGTATTATTTATATATATTTAACTTGATAATTCATTTGATATCTATATCTGTAATGCTTATCAAGACAACATCTCTTGATATACAGGGGACTTATTTCAACTCAAAATATATACTTTGTGTGTGTATACATACATATGTGTGTGTGTGTGTGTGTATATACACACTTTCCTTGCTTAGGTCACCTGAACAATTTGGACCAAGCACCTACGAAGAGATGACTAATATGATTTAGTAAAAGCATCTTTTGTGGGCCCCCTCCACTTGAGTCAACAAGGTGTCAAGTTACCTAAAAGGCAATATGAAAAGTCTAAAAACTGCTAGTAAATGCCTATTCTATTAAGTCAAGGGCAAAAGGCTTTTCCAAAATTAGAAAACTCTACGTGCTTAGCAATGTTAGTGTTGACATTCAACAAAGATTAATCACACAAAAGAATTATTAATTATTTAAAACTCTGTATTTATTTTCCCTGAAAAGGGTACATTCTTTGCCTTCTATTATCTTACAGATGATCTTTGGGTTGGGACCAATTTAGCAAGATTCCCAATCTGAAACAATAGATTTTCCACTGTCCTAAAAAGGAATTAAGTAACAATTGTAATAGAAAGCCTATATTTTAAAACCTGCTTTACCTCACTGACATTATATCCAACTTAATTCAAAGGAATTGTGGCATTTTTTTCAGCATCTTGACACTCACTTCCTGCAACATCCAGGAATTTAAATGAGTCAGTTTTGCTTATTTTTGTAAAATATTTATCTAGTTCTATTAAACTTCACTAAAATGCTTGCATTCTTTTAAGGATAGTGAGAAGAGACAGGAAAAAGAGGAGCAGTAGCAGGAATCCAAACAAATTTACAACTGCAAAACAAATAATAACAATAAAGCCTTGAAAGTAGATATTAATCCCAATAATTTAACATTTAACAGCTAATTGGCCAGAACTATTAGATAAATGCATTCTATAATTTTAGCCTTCAGGTTAATAAATCTTTTATTTAAATACCTATTACATTTCATATTACTTATTTATGCTACTAAAATCAAGCATTCATCAGCTTGAGCTCATAGGTGGGATAAATTGAATACAGTAATAGGTTACTTAAGAAGGATATTTGTAATTCAGTGAGAAAACTTGAAGTAATATCAGGAATGAGGTGTTTTTTTGTTTGTTTGTTTTTCCGGTACGCGGGCCTCTCACTGTTGTGGTCTCTCCCGTTGCGGAGCACAGGCTCCGGACGCACAGGCTCAGCGGCCACGGCTCACGGGCCTAGCCGCTCCGCGGCATATGGGATCTTCCCGGACCCGGGCATGAACCCGTGTCCCCTGCATCGGCAGGCGGACTCTCAACCACTGCACTGCGCCACCAGGGAAGTCCCTAGGGTGGTATTTTTAACAACATCTGTTGAACTTTTTAATAGACACAGAGTGGTAAGAGTCCACATGACTAAAACTATTGAATAAGACAAATTGTTTCACTTTGGGAGATTAAAGTTTAAATTTTTTTTTCATTTTACGCTATTATTTACTTTTTTTAAACATTGTTATTGGAGTATAATTGCTTTACAATGGTGTGTTAGTTTCTGCTTTATAACAAAGTGAATCAGCTATACATATACATATATCCCCATATTTCCTCCCTCTTGCATCTCCCTCCCACCCTCCCTATCCCACCCCTCTAGGTGGTCACAAAGTACTGAGCTCATCTCCCTGTGCTATGAGGCTGCTTCCCACTAGCTATTTTACATTTGGTAGTGTATATATGTGCATGCCACTCTCTCACTTCATCCTAGCTTACCCCTCCCCCTCCCCGTGTCCTCAAGTCCATCCTCTATGTCTGCGTCTCTATTCCTGTCCTGCCCCTACATTCATCAGAACCTTTTTTTTTTTAATTCCATATATATATGTGTTAGCATACAGTATTTGTTTTTCTCTTTCTGACTTACTTCACTCTGTATGACAGACTCTAGGTCCATCCACCTCACTACATATAACTCAATTTTGTTTCTTTTTTATGGCTGGGTAATATTCCATTATGTATATGTGCCACATCTTCTTTGTCCATTCATCTGTCAGTGGACACTTAGGTTGCTTCCATGACCTGGCTATTGTAAATAGAGCTGCAATGAACATTGTGGTGTATGACTCTCTTTGAACTATGGTTTTCTCAGGGTATATGCCCAGTAGTGGGATTGCTGGGTCCTATGGTAGTTCTATTTTTAGTTTTTTATAAAGTTTTGAGTTTATAAGTCAACAGTTTTACCTTATTGCATCTATTGAAAGGACCAAGGATCTAGCAATTTCTCTGTTAATGTTATCATTTAAAAAAAAATTAGATAATTTTGAAAATCTCATCTTCTTTCACATATATATGTATATAAAACAAAAATATATGTATGTAATAAAGAATTTATAAATTTAGAAGAAATACATATAAACATAAATATGTAACTATTTTATAACTATTTATATATATTATTCATATACACTGAACTTGATAGATCATTTGATCTCTATACCTATACCTATATCTGTAATGCTTACAGAGACACATCTCCTGTGGTATAATAGAGGACTTATGTCAGCTCAAAGTATTTACATAATGAATAGAAAATGACACATTACCATTATTGATTACTTTTTGGTACATTTATGAAGCTAAAGAAATTTCTATGACCATATTAATAAATGATAGATGGATGGCTGGATAAATGGATGAATGGTTATAGTTGTTGCATTGTTTAAAAGTGCTTTTTGTCTTTGCTAAAAGAAGAAAAAAATCAATACAGAGACATATTTTTAATTATTAAAAAATAACTGGAAATAAAGGAATGTAGAAGTTTATCTAAAACTAGATAGCGTATATTTGACCCATTATCTCCCACACATAACACAGGGCTAATTAAACAATGTATTTTGACAGAGCAGCTACTCTCTCCTCGATACCACTTTTTTAAACTGTTTTCTGTTTCTTTAATTCCTACTGTGAGAAAATAGATTTCTTAATGTAGTTAACTTTAATTAATTTAAATCCGAACAGCCACATACAGCTATTTAAATAGTTACAGTATTTGATAGTGCAAGACAAGATTATCTCTATTCTACCCACAAAAATCCACCTAAGCATCATGCAATGTTCTGTCTAGAAAGACACTATACTATGTGTAGACGTATGCCCAGGCCTGGCTTCTCCTTTCTCTCCAATGTTAGATTTCTTCTTCTACCTGTTATTTCCTTCTTTTGCCATTATTCCTTAATGCAAAACAATGAATTATGTATATAAATTTACAGCTGCTTAAAGGAAAGAAGTTATTTAAAACATGTGACCATGCTTGCAGAAAGTTTCTAATCTTTACATTTAGAGAACAAGCTAAGGAATGGCATTTGCAAAGATTTCCCAGGATTTTATTAACATTAACTATTGAAGATATGCTCTGCATAGTATTTAATAAAAAGTAACTTTTCTCCTCTCTGCAGCATAGAAAGATTGGTCTTACACTTAATGTACAAATAAAAAGCAGCTCTCAAGTTTGTGTCCTATGCTGTCATCTGTCAAAAATAAATAATTCTTATACAGAATTAAATAGCATCTTATACACTCTCTCTTCCCAACCTGTCCAATGTGACACTGTGGGATAGAAGCAGCCACAACAGGTCCTCTGTTCCATGCGTCTTAGGCTAACACTAAGGTTCAGTTGTTGCAACCCCAAAGACTAAAGGGGAGAAAAATATGACCGTTTCATTCTCTGTTCTTGAATCTGCTTTCCTGCCATGGAACCTTCTCACTTCTTACCCTCCTCACTCTCACCCAGCCCACAGAGTTACAAGAAAGCTTCTCTGGGGTATAGGAGAATTGAAGCATTCAAATGACAAATGGGCATGGTGAATGTTATGGACAGTTGTGCCTTCTCTAGCTCACCTGGTATTTGGTATTTGGAAGGCAATGCACAGCACAATCATTCATTGCACAAGCTGTGGAGTCTGACAGAAGTAGCCTCGGTGGCTCGAATATTTCCTGTATTTACTATCACCCCGGGGCAAGTTATTTAGACTTTGTGTATCCAAGTTACCCCATCTGTAAAATGATGATATTAATAGTTGCCTTAGAGGATGGTTACTAGGAAAAATCAAACAGTACACACATGAATTTGTTATCCAGCTCCTGACATAAAGTCTCTAAATGACAGCTGTTACAATTTTAAAAGGACAAAATTAACAAGTATAGGTGTAACTTAATACCCATACTCTTAGGAAGTGCTTATCATCCATTTGTTCTTTTCCTGCTTAACTTCCTGTGTCGATTTCTTCTCTTCACTGAAACTCTTAAGACATTTGCAAACGCAAGTTATTTTTACTGCACCTTGTTTCCTTGACAGAATCCTAACTGAAGGAACATCCCAATCTTAACATCTTCACAACTGCATTTTTTCCCTCAAATATAACACTGCTTCCAGGATTTCCTTTATTGATAAAGTACTGGCATTCATTTGTCATTAATCTTTTATTCCTCCCTTTCATGAAATCAGTGGCCAAGTCATGTAAATTCCACGACATTGACATGTCTTAAATAAAATATCTTCCTTATATTCCCACAGCTTCTGCCTTACTACAGACTCTTTTTTTTTTTTTTTTCTTGCGTTATGCGGGCCTCTCACTGTTGTGGCCTCTCCCATTTGCGGAGCACAGGCTCCGGACGCGCAGGCTCAGTGGCCATGGCTCACGGGCCCAGCCGCTCCGCGGCATGTGGGATCTTCCCGAAACGGGGCACGAACCCGCGTCTCCTGCATCGGCAGGCGGACTCTCAAGCACTGCGCCACCAGGGAAGCCCACTACAGACTCTTAATACCTCTTTTAACCAGTGTCATCCTCTGCCCTCCATTTATGACCCCTCCAAAGCAGCCAAGTGACCCTTATATAATCATCATGCCACTTCTTTGCTTGGAAGCCTGCAGTGATTTTCATTTTTCATAATATAAGGTCCAAATTCCTCATCACAGCACACACAACTGTTCATGTTATGGTCCTGCCTTTCTTTCAGGACTCGTACTGTTTTCTACTTTTCGGCTTTACAAAAGTACCTAGAGATCTGCCAACATCCCCTGCTACTTTTAGATAAAAGCAACAGAAACCCACCCAAAATATCTAAAGCCAAAAATGGAAGGAGCTGCTAGTGACAAAGGTATGAACCACTCACAGATTCTGATGTGGGTTAGAAGTACAACTCAGACCACAGGGAGTGAAACTCTGAATTAGAAATAATTAAGTTGTCCTTTAATGCATGGTCTCTAATTTCTGCCTCAGTAAGTCACCTCCCTTCTTTTCAAATTCTTGACGTGCCTTCTCTCCTCAGCTCATCTTTTTACATGGAACAGCCTGCCCACAATCCACAGTTCTATACAAAGTCTCCTGTGCTCCAGAGCCCATGACCGACTGATTATTGTGCTGTGTCGGTGAACTACAAATCTAGCTCAACTCACCACTACTTGGGTAATACCTGAGACTGATGGTCAGAGCATGTTTTAATTTTTTTAAACTCTTTTTGTCTTCTACTCACCAGCCAGTGTCTTTTTCCACAGGGAGGGAAAATAACATGAAAAAGAAAACATACTGAGCATGATTTCCCTGGGGGCAGGGTGAGAGAAGCTCTAGCAGTTTAAGCTCGAAGTGACAGATGAGTGTGGAAGACACACTGACTAACATGACCAAACATACTCAAAGCCTCTGTGTTTCCACATGGAATACGTATGTATCCCCCTTGTCTGCTGGGGCTAACTATCCATTTTTCAAGATGCTGAAAGCTTCTTGAGGACAGAGATTGTATCTTGCTTCTTGTTGTACCTCCAGATTAGAAAATATGAGACAATCTACAAATTATTGTTGAATTAATTAATACACATATTCTTGTCACCTCCCTACAAGGTATTTGCTGTCTCTTGCAGAAAAAAAGTGACCTCTCCATCCCTTATACCCTATTATAATATCCTCTAAATATATCTTTATTAGAAACTAAAATACTGGTGTACTTATTTGATTCCATCAGTTTACTAGACTACTAGAGCCTTGAGGAAATATCATGATATATTAATTTCTAACAACATTTCTAGCCCATTACAGATGCTGAAAAATGTCTGTTATATGAATGACTGAATGGATGGGCAACTTTAACAAGCCCTTCACACTCCTAACATCCTTTTTGATTGATTCCTTCTTTATGACAGCACTATTTTATGTAAGGTTATATGGATCACCAGGAAGAAGAAATAAGTAAAGCTGCACAAACCTTGTCACTGTGCAGAACATGATTTACAACTGCAAGAAAAAGCACTTTCAGCCTATCACTGCTCCTAGTTTTGTTGGCCTTTCACTGGAGAAGCTGGTCTTCAGCACATACACTCTCTGAAGCATACTCAGGGGACTTTGCTAAAGGTCCTGATATAGAACTTTGACTGTTTTGCCCCAGTGACATAGTTATAAACAAGACTCTGTGGAATACACTAATTGGCTTTGTTTTAATACCCGTTTATCACACCATACATAATTCTTTTGTTTGGAGATCATCTAAAGGGTATATCATATGCCAAAAATAATTAGATGCATTGTCCTTTCATCCCCTTAATGAACTCTACCATACTTTGTCTTTTCCAGTAAATTGCAAATGAATCAGAGTTTGGAAATTAATTCTAAAGGAAAGCAACTTTCCAAGCATGGAAATAGTAAGTATTAACTTCAGCATATGACCATCTGTCTGATAATACCCATCAGGGGTTTCTTCCCTAATGATTTGTTTCTGCAGCCGATGAAAAGCAGTTTCTGAACTTTGAATAGTGGCAAATTCTCTGTATACTTACCAACTTGTTTCCAAAGCTAATTAATTTTCTTTAAGCTATAAATATTTGTATATTTAAAATTTTGTTATCTCTATACAATAAAGGAGAAGTGAATTTCTCTAAATTCCTAATTCTCCGGAAGTAACCCCAATGAACACTAAAATTTAAAAGAAAATTTTGTTTCTAATATCATTTAGGATTGCCTAACATCTTTAGATTTGCCTAATGTTAAGTTTCCCTCAAATTTTTAAGCAAATTTGGTTGAGTAAACCAAAAGTAGTATCTTTTTAAAGCTTCAAAATAGTCATCTCTAATTTGCCTATGTTGATTCGGGGTCATCTTAAATGTCCAATATAGAGAATATTTCTCTACAATAACCTCAGTTACAATGACAGCTCTCTAATTTGCATGTATTTTGTCTTCTCTGCTCTCATATGACAGTGAAGTGAATAATTGCCTTCCAAAGTAGTCAATTACATCCACAGTTGATTAACTGCATTAATTATCTACAGGACTCTCCTGTACAGTAGAAAATTTCAGGTATCACAAGTGAAATTTGCTTCAATTTTTTAAAGTGCGCCGGTCCATCACATTCAGTAAACATACACTATTGCTTATGGTAAATTCAATACATTATGAAGTATCAACTGGGGCCATGGGAGAGGGGTAGAAATTATTTGGGAACAAATTGCTCTAACTTTTCTTTGCAATAGTCACATTCACCACATTCTTCTTTTGAAAGTGGTAAACATAAGGAAAAATATAAAACTCATGGTGAAAACAAAGAACAATCTGGAACAAGAAGTAAAAGCAGAATTCACCTGCTCTTTCTTCTCAAGGGAATCTTAGGGGAAATCAGTGTGGCTGAATCAAGTCCCACCACTGCCTCCAGCAATGCATCCCCTCCACATGGAAAAGGCCACTCTCAAAGCTGGGAGTCCACCACTTTCCACCATAGCACACCAAATTTTGATCACATAACCTGAAAGAGTCAGATTTGCATTACTACCTACCTAAACATAGGCAAAGCCCTATCTCATGCTCTCTCTAATTTGTTGAGGCTTGTATGAAAGAAAAAATCTTTGAGAGATAATTAAGGTCATGAGAAAGAGAGTCATCAGAATAGAAGAATACAATTTGTCTCGCCTTTCTGGACAGAATATTAATCTTAATGAGTAGACAAATGTGTTTCTGACTAAAATGATAGAGATGTGAAAGATAGTAATAGGACAGGAAATAATAATGAAGGTAGGGGGGGGATCTAAAGATAAAAGTGTTTATCATTAAATGTCTTTAGAGAAGAGACTGCCATCTCAGGGCACCCAAGACACAACTACCTATTGGTTTACTGAACTGAGTTAAAATATTTTGGAAAAAAATTAGGGAAAAAGAGGCAAGACACTTGAACCTTATTTTAGTTACTGAATAGTTTTCAGGAAAATATGTTTTATGATTTCTCATTTCATATCATTTGAAGAGCACAAAATTATCAATAAATGGTACATAAAAATTAGTGAAAATAATTGATTGAATTACATACATATGAATTACATACATAGTTCTTTGCCCTGAATTGTTAATTTAAAAAGCTTTTTTTTAATTTCTTTTTATTACATCATTCAGCATTAGCCTAGGGATAATCCTTGGAAGGATATAGTTTGAACTAATTTATGCTATAGATTAAAGGTGTTAGAATCATAGGATAATTTAGAATATTAGGAATAGGAAGATATAAAAAAGGCTAATAGTAAATGACAAAATATTCTATGTCATTAGATATTAGGGAAATTCAAGTGTAAACCACAAAAAATTATACTTCCCATGCACTAGGATGGCTGTAATAAAAAAATGTGTTTTTTACAAAAATGGAAAATAAAACAAGTGTTGGTGAGGATGTGGTGAAATTAGAACTGTCAGACATGGCTGGTGGGAATGTAAAGTGGTTCAGCTTCTGTGGAAAATAGTTTGATAGCTCCTCAATAAATTAAATGTAGAATCAACATATGACCCAGCAATTATACACACACACACACACACACACACACACACACACATACACACACACATATACACACACACACACACACACACATATATAAAATTGAAAACTAGGGTTAAAACAAATATTCATCCACAAATGGTCACAGCAGCACTGCTCACGGTAGTCAAAAAGTGGAAACAAGCACAAGGTCCATCAGCTATGGAGTGGATACACAAAATATAGTATAGCCAAACAATGGAATATTATTCAATGATAAAAGGAATGAAGTACTGATCCATGCTACCACATGGCTGAACCTTGAAAACATTATATTAAGTGAAATAAATAAGACCCAAAAAGCCAGATTGTATGATCCCATGTAAATGAATCATCCAGAATAGATGAATCCATAGAGACAAAAAGCAAATTAGTGGTTGTCAGGGCCCATTTGGAGAGGGAAAATAGGAAGTGACTGCTTAATGGGTCCAGTATTTCCTTTTAGGTTGATTAAAATGTTCTGGGGGCGTCCCTGGTGGTGCAGTGGTTGAGAGTCCGCCTGCCAATGCAGGGGACATGGGTTCGTGCCCCGGTCCGGGAAGATCCCACATGCTGTGGAGCGGCTGGGCCCGTGAGCCATGGCCGCTGAGCCTGTGTGTCCGGAGCCTGTGCTCCGCAACGGGAGAGGCCAAAACAGTGAGAGGCCCACGTACTGCAAAAAAATAAATAAATAAAGTTCTGGAAATACACAGAAGTAATAGTTGTACAATACTGTAAATTTAGTATATGCCACTGAATCACACACTTTAAAATGGTTAAATTGCTGATGAAAGAAATCAAATATGACACAAACAGATGGAAAGATATACCATGTTCTTGGATTGGAAGAATCAATATTGTCAAAATTACTATACTACTCAAGGAAATCTACAGATTCAATTCAATTCCTATCAAATTACCAATGGCATTTTTCACAGAACTAGAACAAAAAAATTTTAATCTGTATGGAGACACAAAATAGCCAAATAGCCAAAGCAGGCTTGAGAAAGAAAAATGGAGCTGGAAGAATCAGGCTCCCTGACTTCAGACTATACTACAAAGCTACAGTCATCAAAACAGTATGGTACTGGCACAAAAACAGAAGTATAGACCAATGGAACAGAATAGAAAGCCCAGAAATAAACACATGCACCTATGGTCAATTAATCCATGACAAAGAAGGCAAGAACATAAAATGGAGAAAAGACAGTCTCTTCAATAAGTGGTGCTGGGAAAACTGGACAGCTACATATAAAAAAATGAAATTAGAACATTCTTTAACATAGTACAGAAATATAAACTCAAAATGAATTAAAGACCTAAATGTAAGACCAGATACTATAAAACTCTTAGAGGAAAACACAGGCAGAGCACTCTTTAACGTAAACTGCAGCAATATCTTTTTGGATCTACCTCCTAGAGTAATGAAAATAAAAACAAAAATAAACAAATGGGACCTAATTAAACTTAAAAGCTTTTGTACAGCAAGGGAAACCATAAACAAAACAAAAAGACAATCCACAGCACTGGAGAAAATATTTTCAAATGACGCAACCGACAAGGGATTAATCTCCAAAATATCCAAAGAGCTCATGCAACTCAGTATCAAAAATAAAAATAGGGCTTCCCTGGTGGCGCAGTGGTTGCAAGTCCGCCTGCCGATGCAGGGGACGCGGGTTCGTGCCCCAGTCCAGGAAGATCCCACGTGCCATGGAGCAGCTGGGCCCATGAGCCATGGCCACTGGCCCTGTGTGTCCAGAGCCTGTGCTCTGCAAGGGGAGAGGCCACAACAGTGAGAGGCCTGTGTACCGCAAAAAATAATAAAATAAAATAAAATAAAATAAAACAGACAATCTAATCAAAAATGGGCAGCAGATCTAACTACACATTTCTCCAAAGAAGACATACAGATGGTGAATAGGCACATGAAAAGATGTTCAACATCACTAAGTATTAGAGAAATGCAAGTCAAAACTACAATGAGATATCACCTCACATCAGTCAGAATGGCCATCATGAAAAAATCTACAAACGATAAATGCTAGAGAAGGTGTAGAAAAAAGGGAACCCTCCTACACTGTTGGTGGGAATATAAATTGGTACAACCATTATGGAGAACAGTATGGAGGTTCCTTAAGAAACTAAAAATAGAGCTACCATATGATCCAGCAATCTCACTCCTGGGAATATATCCAGAGTAAACCATACTTCAAAAAGCTACATGTACCCCAATGTTCATTGCAGCACTATTTACAATAGCCAAGACCTGGTAGCAACTTAAATGTACCATCCACAGATGAATGGATAAAGAAGATGTGATACATGTACAGTGCCTGCAGGGGAGGAGAAAAAAGATTTCCTTGTGGCTTCATAAAACATACCATCTAGTTTTCCAAAACACACAATTCAGATGGTTAACATTACATAGTAAAGAATAGTATTCACAGTATGACCTCCAAGTGAATGTAATAAACTACAAAAAAGAAAAATAAAGAGCTAAACTCTACAGTACAAAAATTAAAGTCTGGAAGATGAGTTCAGTTTGATGCAGAAGGATTTGAGAAAGTGGGATTAGACTTTGAGGTATGGATAAGAACAGATAGGAAGAGATGAATAGAGACACTTTGTTAAATGAGTCAGGCACCATAAGGAAAAACCCAGGTGTCAGAATGAAAATATGTGTGAGAACAATTCTAAAGAATCAAATTTGACTGAAATTAGGAGGATATGTTGGGATATAGTAAGCGATAATAAAATGAGAAGTGCCAGAGTACACAGAGTTCCTTAGATGCCCAGGAAGAGTTTGAATATATGCAAAAGAAAGTGAAAAAACAGATTTTCTATTAGCCTGGCTGCTAAAATTGTCAGACTAGGAAGATGGCTTGGTTTTAATATGCAGTATAAAGACAGAAAATTCTAGAACCAAGGAAACAATCTGGAGGCTGTTAGAATGGGTTAACTGTGCAAAGATGAAGATTGAAAATGGGGAAGGGATGTAGAAGTAGAGAAGCTGCAGAATGAAGAGCTATATCAAACAACAGTGTATTCTGACAGAACAGGTGAGAGGAAGAGAAAAATTAGAGAGGCAGAGTTGTCTAGTCTGGATTCCTCTGATAGAAATGAATGAGTGGGGGGTCATATGAGGTCAATTTTGTCAATGTTAGGCTGGAAGCACTGTTAAGGAATCTATATAGATGACATGTCAGGAAAAGTATTACCTTCCCTACCAACCTCAAAGTACTTCACAGGTAAAACAAGGTAATACGTATGGAAGTAATTTTCCAAGCTTATGTGTAGCTTATGTAGAAATATAGCTCATGTATTAAAGATGGTTTCATTGCTGCTTCCATTATTATTCATTACAATATCACATGGCTGAGATTCAAGGAGGCTCAAGGGTAGATAGGGTAGTGGATGCCTCCTTGAGATTCGAGTTAAAACTTGGAGCATGGATGAGTTTAGTCAGTAATATGGCTAAATAAAGAAAAGCAATGTGTTCATAGTATTCAGACAAAGGTCAAAGAATGAATGCTGATATCGCAACAAAAAGTTTACATTTATATAGCTGGGTAAAGGTTTGGTTTTCATTGCCATAGAAGTTGAATTTGATATTAATCAAATTCAATGTTGAACTTGATGTCAATCAAATTCAATATTTAGACATGAAGGACAACTCAATGTACTTCAGTTTTTTCAACTATTACTCCTGCCATATACACAGAGACACACACAAGCAAAGGAAAAAAACCACACACACAAAAATTAGATGGCCAGTGGTATCATTAGATGCAAAGCAATGGTTTCACCATATTTTCAGTCACTCTTTATGAAACTAAAATAATGATTTATTACGTTTGTTTGTTTGTTTGTGTGTGTGTGTTTATGTGTTTTATGTGAAGGGACCAGCCAGGATTCTATGAGATCTTTGCAATACAATATTAAATGATTAGAGAAAATTACTGTTGATTTGTTTAGTGAAAGGGGAAAGGAAGTTGATTATCCTTAGCTTTGATAGGTAAATTAAAGCAGCTAAATTCTGTAGACACTGAGATCATGCTTTGAGTGAATTAATGGCTAAGGAAATCAATAGCCTATAACTTTCTTGCTGGTAACAAGATTTAATTTAAAGCTTACAGCACAACAAAGTTGTTTTGCATGCAATTCCTCTCAAAAATAGATTTCCTTCCTGAAAGACAATTAGTTTCAGACTTGTCCTTTCTCATTATTTAACACTCATAAACCAATATAGTGATGTCTATTCTAACTACTATAGTTTTTAAAGTATACTGTCAAGTCACATAAATGAGTACACTGAAATGTTACCTAGAAATTGTGTGGCACACATACAAAAAATTCAAATTATTTTTCAGTTTGTAATATACTTAGTAATGAGCATGCATTACATTTAGGATGGAAATGAAAATAAATACCATTATTGATTTCACAAAATGCTTTTATCACAATTCAAAAATACAGTAGCATTTAGATGAATTAGTTATTCTATAACAAGTTAAAGAAATACAATAATGATGCAAAGATAGTGAACATTTAAGAAAGAAAATTCTAGGGATGCTTTAATACACGCAAATTAGGATGTTATCAGGAAATTATCATGATGTAAGAAGATTGACTTTTGCACAAACTCCTAACTATTCCTTAATTTTGCTTGTCCCATAAAGAGTTTTTTCTTCTTGTTTGTCACTCAATGTCATGTGCAAGTGTCTGTGTTCTAAAATGGGAGATTCTCTCTCTCCTCAAGAGCTCAGCATTCTGCTCCACTTAGCAGCCCTAAGGATTTGCATACAGCAAATTATGTCAAGCCAGAACTGAGGGTCATAACCTATAAAGTGAATATCAGCAGTTAATGGCCTTTTGTAGAAGATAAGAGTGGAACATAAAGGAAGAGAATATGCAGAAAGAATGCCAAACTGCAGTGCTTTCCTGACAGTAAACATTACCTTATTTGCATATATTTACCAACACTTGTCAAAAGCTCAAGATGCAATACATATCCTTTTCAGTTTAGAATTTTATTCACCCTTAAACAATGTGATGGAGGCCTTGTTTTGTTTGTGTTATTCACAATATCTGAGTAGAGTGCAAGCCCTTTGAGATCGGGGAATTTGTCTCACTCATCTACCAGTACATATAAGCCTTGTACTTATAAAGGTGCCTGGGACTTGCACAATAAATACTAGTTGAATGACTGCTTATATAAATACTTGTTGAATTAAAAAAAAAAAACTAAAGGATCATATTTCTTCTAGTTGGGAACATATCCTAATTTGCTGTGTTCCACTAACATTACAGTCTCTGAGTCTCCATATGCTGAATCACATCAAAGAAAAATTATCAGATGGTACTAGCTAAGACGATAAGTAAAAAGAAAAAAAAAGAAAAAACAATCTAGACAGTCAACAATTTATATAAATCTTATAAACAGTCCACCTCCATACTCCAGAGCTATGGCACAGTATAGTGATACTGTGGAAGAAAAACTGCACTGGCCACTTGTTTAAAACAGCAAGGAAGACTTTATTCAAATCAACTGCAATAGATATCAAGACTCTGCAGTGGGGCAGAGAGAATTACCTCAATTCAACTGAAACAGAAAACTTCTGTTTTTAAACACTAGGGAGAGGTATGAGCTAGTGGAAAATTACAAGAGGTCGCTGAGGGAGGAGGCTGGTCAAAGTGATAAGGTCATCTGCGTTTGCTAACTGGCACTTATCAAAGTTGGGCTCCTACCCTCCTTCAGAGACCAGAGGACAGGGGACCTATCTTTTTTTTTCCTTTTTTTGAGTACAATTTACAAAATACCTATTTGATTTATTGAAGTAAAGTCAAATGTTTATAAATTTGTACAGTTGGCTGAGACATTAGGGGGAACAAATGCCTATGAGTGTCAGACTCAAAACCATACATTTCTGCCTAACACTTCAGCTTCATTTGGGCATTGCTAAACTTGACCCTGGTTTCATTTCCATCTCCCTCTTTGCTCTTCTTTTTCTCCCTTTCTTCCTTCCTTCTCTTCTTTTCCTTTCTTTCTTTCCTTTTTTTTTTTTTTTTACAAACAAGCAAACAAAAAGGTAATCATTTTTTATCAGGAATTGTGATGACCAATGAAGATATCCTACTAGAGATATTATGGCTTTTCCTCCATATATATATTTTTTAACATCTTTATTGGAGTATAATTGCTTTACAATGTGTGTTAGTTTCTGCTTTATAACAAAGTGAATCAGTTATACATATACATATGTTCCCATATCTCTTCCCTCTCGTGTCTCCCTCCCTCCCACCCTCCCTATCCCACCCCTCTAGGTGGCCACAAACCACCTAGCTGATCTCCCTGTGCTATGCGGCTGCTTCCCACTAGCTAGCTATTTTACGTTTGGTAGTGTATATATGTCCATGCCACTCTCTCACTTTGTCACAGCTTACCCTTCCCCCTCCCCATATCCTCAAGTCCATGCTCTAGTAGGTCTGTGTCCTGATTCCCATCTTACCCCTAGGTACTTCATGACCTTTTTTTTCCCTTAGATTCCATATATATGTGTTAGCATACGGTATTTGTTTTTCTCTTTCTGACTTACTTCACTCTGTATGACAGACTCTAGGTCCATCCACCTCACTACAAATAACTCAATTTCATTTCTTTTTATGGCTGAGTACTATTCCATTGTGTATATGTGCTACATATTCTTTATCCATTCATCTGTTGATGGACACTTAGGTTGCTTCCATGTCCTGGCTATTGTAAATAGAGCTGCAATGAACATTTTGGTACATGACTCTTTTTGAATTATGGTTTTCTCAAGTGGTGCTGGGAAAACTGGACAGGTACATGTAAAAGTATGAAATTAGAACACTCCCTAACATCGTACACAAAAATAAACTCAAAGTGGATTAAAGACCTAAATGTAAGCCTAGACACTATCAAACTCTTAGAGGAAAACATAGACAGAACACTATGACATAAATCACAGCAAGATCCTTTTTGACCCACCTCCTAGAGAAATGGAAATAAAAACAAAAATAAACAAATGGGACCTAATGAAACTTCAAAGCTTTTGCACAGCAAAGGAAACCATTAACAAGATGAAAAGACAACCCTCAGAATGGGAGAAAATATTTGCAAATGAAGCAACTGACAAATGATTAATCTCCAAAATTTACAAGCAGCTCATGCAGCTCAATAACAAACAAACAAACAACCCAATCCAAAAATGGGTGGAAGATCTAAATAGACATTTCTCCAAAGAAGATATACAGACTGCCAGCAAACACATGGAAGGACGCTCAACATCAATAATCATTAGAGAAATGCAAATCAAAACTACAATGAGATATCATCTCACACCAGTCAGAATGGTCATCATCAAAACATCTAGAAACAATAAATGCTGGAGAGGGTGTAGAGAAAAGGGAACACTCTTGCACTGTTGATGGGAATGTAAATTGATACAGCCACTATGGAGAACAGTATGGAGGTTCCTTAAAAAACTACAAATAGAACTACCATAGGACTCAACAATCCCACTACAGGGGACCTATCTTTATTGATGATTACATTTCAAAGGGAAGGCTTCCCAGATACTCCAGAAAGACAGTCCTGGGTTGTATTATAAAACTCTCAAGAGCCTGGAAGAAGATTTACATTTCAAAGAGGCAGAGAAAGAATTTACAATGGCAAGTTTTCTTAGGTAAATGCTCCCAGAAAAACAGGTCAGGGCCCTATCGTCAAGAAGTCTAAACTTTAGCGACGCTGAGGTGAATATTAAGGCTGTCTTGGTCAACGCATTTAGGGAGACAACAGAGTCAGAACTGTGACACTGGAGAATAGCTGGAAAATTCAGGAACTACTACTTTGTAAGAACGTGCTCCCTGGTTGTCCCCATATATAAAAATGTGTTCCTTTAAGTTGCCTCACATTCTTCATTTTGCTTTTTATATTTACTGAAGTCACATCAATAAAAATTCCCTTGCTCTATTAAGCATTCTTTTAAAAACCAAATACTTTTAACTTTGATCATTCAAGAAAAGTGAAGAGTACTTCATCAATATGGACAGAAAATTTTAAATTAGTTTTTAAAACACTTGGTTGCAGGCAATGTAGATATGCCAAAACTGTTCAAATTCTGACTTTACTCTCTATTAGCTAAACAACCTTGTGCAAGTTTTTAACACTATGTTCTTTGTATTCTCATCTGTAGGAAACAGATACAAAGGGGTATTAAGATGTTTAAGGATATTAACATTATTAAGTGCTTAGAAGTGTACCTGAAAGAGAAGTGTTACTCAGTTACCGTTTAAGAAATAGAAGAATTTTTAAGATATCTTCCTAAAACTAGCTAAATAAAAACTTTTCAAAATGTGTTTCAAATTGATATAAGATTCAGAATGAATTGCTGTTTTCAATTTGCTTTTGGAAGCAGGTCCTATTTTTCCTCTCATAAATTTTCTAAACTTACCCAATCAGAAAAAATTTCTATTGAACTAAATTGGTCATATTCCTTATGACACTGATATTAAATGCTTTGGTTCTTTACCAAATAATTAACCAAAAAATGAACACATATTAAAACAATGTTTCCCATAGAAGCCATAGCTCTACCTATAATCATGAAACAAGACATATTTGTGATCAAATGAACTTTCAGCAATTTATGGTTAAGAAAGAAGGCTGGGCTTCCCTGGTGGCACAGTGGTTGAGAGTCCGCCTGCCGATGCAGGGGACACGGGTTTGTGCCCCGGTCCGGGAGGATCCCACATGCCGCGGAGCGGCTGGGCCCGTGAGCCATGGCCGCTGAGCCTGCGCGTCTGGAGCCTGTGCTCTGCAACGGGATAGGCCACAACAGCGAGAGGCCCGTGTACCGCAAAAAAAAAAAAAAAAAAAAAAAAAAAAGAAAGAAGGCTGTCTTCCTGTATTACCCTTGCTAGAAGGTGAAGTAGTAAATTCTCTTTCAGGCAAGTAAATAATGTAGCACAAAAACATAATACATAATTGTAAACAGTGCAATTACAATTTAAAATTACATGAAAACCTTTTGCAGGAAATAAGGAAAAGATAGACTATGCAATTAAAAATGTTATTAAACATCTTAAAAGTTCTGTAAATAAATGGTATTACATACCACAACATGAAGATAATAATTGAATATGTTGTTTATTAAACATTTTATGGGAGGTTAATTCTAACTCACTTGTCAAATAGCCTTTTATATTGAAAAAGTCTACATTTGTCTTTTTCTTTGACTTAGGAATAAGAGAATTCTCATTTGTTTGTTTTCTTCCCTGAGACATTATCAAAGTTAACCATGTATTATAAAAGAACTATTGGCTTTATTTGACTTTATTATTTTTCTAAGTGATAAACAAATACAAATAAATTTTCATTCTGATTGTGGATGTGTATTTTGTTCTGTTTTGTCCTCTGGAAAAATAAAATGGTTTTGAATTTCATAAGGCCCATGAAGGAATACTTTTCTTTTTCTTTATCTGAAACATTGTAAATTTACAATTATATATTAGCAAAGGTTTTATTTTTTGGTTTAGAGAACTTGATTGAGGCATGTTGAAAATAGTAATTATGTTAATAATAATAATAATAGTATCCAAGGTTTGTACAGTGCATTATGGTTTTGAAAAGTATGTTAACACCCACTACCTCATATACACCAACATACAACACTGTGAGGCTAGTATTATTAGGGCCCTAATTTAGTTGATAAAGAAATAGAAATTCTAAGTGTAAGTTATTTCCTAAGATCATGATAACAGTAACTGATTCCAATAAAGAATTTGATCCTACATCTTAAGTATTTTGTCTTCTCTGAACAACAACAAAAAAAGAGTTAAAGTAAGATGCCAACACAAAATTTCTTTTTCTGGGAAATCCTATGAATTCAGAAAATGTTCATGTTCCCAAACACCCAACTATACTAGTGAAAATAGTAAAGATGTCCATTTAAAAGTACAGTTGGAAAAAAAGAATGGAGTCTGAAGAGACCAGAAACAAAGCAAAAACACAAATAACTGAGAATAGCAGCACCTGGGGGTATCTGCATATTCTTGGTAACAAAGAGCTTCATTATTAAAAAAAAAAAAAAAAAAAAGGCTAATAGAAAGTCTGAATGGAGAAAACACTTAAAGTGCATATTTCTGAAGAGGTTTACTCTCAGTGAAAAAGTAAGCTAGAAAAATAACCAATCTCTGCCAATGGAGATAGCAACAAAATTTATTAATCCCTACTTTCGTTATGAATAGAGTGAAATAGAATGTTCTTCCCTGAGAATACTTGTTCAAAAGTCAGGGCTTCCCTGGTGGTGCAGTGGTTGGGAATCTGCCTGCCAATGCAGGGGACACGGGTTTGAGCCCTGGACCAGGAGGATCCCACATGCTGCGGAGCAACTAAGCCCCTGTGCCACAACTACTGAGCCTGCACTCTGGAGCGCATGAGCCACGGCTACTGAGCCCGTGTGCCACAACTGCTGAAGCCTGCAAGCCTGGAGACCATGCTCTGCAATGAGAGAAGCCACCGCAATGAGGTCCATGCACTGCAACGAAGAGC
>NW_006769434.1:276782-279501 GCF_000442215.2 Lipotes vexillifer
AAGCCTACATGCAGCAGTGAAGATCCAATGCAGCCAAAAATAAATAAATAAAATAAATAAATTTATTTTTTTAAAAAAGTCAGACTACATGCAGGAATGACATTTAAAGGCTTACTACCCACATGGTTTAAAAATCCTAAATCAAGAAATTAATTAACTTAAATCGACTATCCTGTATTGGGTAAGCACCCAGGTACCTGAAAAAAGCCAATCCTCTCATTCTAGGCCTCATAGAATTACCACATGGAATGTCCCCAAAATGCTTTAAACTGTCAAATGGAAAAGAAGAAAACAAGACACCATAAGATAGAGTAAAATGACCAACAACACAAATATACTTTTAAACTCTTCAGATATTGTAATTATCAAACACAAGCTATAAAATCCAGCATGTTCGATTTTTTTTAACAATGTAAAGATCAGCAACATGAACAACTAACGAGAAACCACTCAAAATGATGAGTGAATATACATTTAAAAAATACAACTTAAAGAAACTAAGATTATAATGATTAGAAATTTTTTAAAGATACATACAATGGATGAATTGAGCAGCAGAACATTATATAACCAAAGAGGGTATGAGAGAACTAGAAAATAGAGGAAATTACCAGGAAGCCAGAGACGGAGGAAGGGGAACAGGGCAAAAGGAAGGTAGAGACAGAATGAAAGAGAAAGTAAAGACACAGAGGACACTGAGAGATGTAACATATATTTAACTGGAGTATTCTAATGGACAAAGAAATAGAATGAGACACAGATAATTCAAAGAGGTAATAGCTGAAAATTTCCTGGAATTAATTAAAAATATATATCTCCAGAATCAGAATGAAGAATATATCCTATTCAGGGTGAGTAAAATTAAATCCACAGTATCTTCAAAGGGTTGAAGAAAATAAAAGGGAATATATAATTGCACAGTGAAAAAATCTTTTTAAAAGAATATATATTTGACCAACAACAGACTCTCACCAATGGAATAGCTAAAGTACATATTTGAAAGAGAAAGACGTTTATGCCAAAAAGAAGGTCTGAGATAGAAGAAAAACAGTAAGAATAGAAAATGGCAAATGTGAGCATTAATTTAAATAAATATTTATAGGCTGCATAAAATAAGACTAAAACTTCTATTTTCAGCAGTAATGGGATGTCCCAACTGACATATAACTGAAAATTATTAAAAATGACAGAAAAAAATTTCAGACTTAAAAATATATCAGTGAACTATGAAGTAACTCAGAGGCCAAAAATTAAGTGAAAGAGGAATTCAGACCCTTAAGCAGAAGTCTATTAATAATGGGCTAAATAAAAACAATGGCCCAGAGCTAAGAATAAATTTTACATTTTTAAAGGGTTATAAGAAAAACTAAGCAACAAGAAAATGAAGAATATATGACAGAAACTGTGTAGCCTGTAAGTATGTGGTCTAGTAATTCTAAAATATTTACTATATAGCCCACAGATAAAGTTTGCCAAGCCCTGCTCTATGGAGTCTAGAATACAAGTGGAGCTCTAAATTCGGCTTTCACCTTAAGGGAAATTGCCCTATATAATACCCATGACTTGATTTTTCATGGCCGTTCAAGGCCTAGGGCTAGGGATAAAAGTTAAGAGCCTACCCAAATTATAACATATGTTAGGAGAAACCCCCAGTCTAAAAGATCCTGTCATCAGAGTAAGGGAGTCCTAAAAACACAGATACACACCCAGGGTGCTGTAAAGAATATAATCTGCCTTGAAAACTTACTAAAGGGGAAAAATTCTTCCAAAGGATTTGCCATGTTAAGTTGGCTCTCTCGTGTAAGTTTTTAGCTGGAATCCACATAACCTGAAAGATCTGAAAGATCTCACAGTGAGAATGTGCCTCAAAGTGGCCCTGGTGGAAGGAAGTATTTTCAAGTGCCTAATGGAAGCCATTATAAGTCAATTCTACAAGGACCCACTTTCAATTCAAGCTTCAGAGAATTCCCACTGATAAACTTCCAGGAAAGATAATCACATTTTAAAAAACCATAAAACACTCAGGTTTAATGAAGAAGATAGATGCACAAGACTCATAGTGACTTAAAATACTGGAATTATCAAACAAAATATAAAATATTCTTATGTTTCAATAAATAAAAATATGAGAAGTATTATATAGAGCAAGAAGCAAGAAAAGTTGACCTACTATACTGGTAGCTGATCCCTGGAAGACATCTCAGGTATAGGTCTCTGATAATGAACTCTACCCTACCTGAAGAAGTTAGAGCTTCCAGGGTCCTGGGGGCTCCCTCCTGCCCTTGTGGCACTGACCTCTCCTGCAATTAGGGCCTCCACACCTCTTCACCCTTTGTGACCCCTGCCTCAGCACCCATGATGTATAGGATGTGCTGGCACCCCTTTCTCTCTGGTACGTATGAAGCATTTCTTGTTGCCAGATGGCATTAATTGCATATCTCTCTCCTCCTTCGGAAACCATTTGATGCTTTAGAAGGAGGTGATTTGGTCTTATGACAGTTGAGTACCTAGTGAGTTCTCTGTGCACTGTCTAGTAGCTACTGGAGTGGCGTTGTTGAGTGGAGAAAGCTCTATACTCTCATCACACTCAGCCCCAAGTCCCTACCCAAGTTTGAAACAAATTATGTGATGACTTCTCTTTGAGTCTCTGGATATAAAAAAACATTCAAAATTCACTGCAGGAAAAAAGAAAGGACTCTAGATATTAAAAAGCAGGAAT
>NW_006769434.1:279511-297065 GCF_000442215.2 Lipotes vexillifer
GGATAAAAGAGCAGCTGGATTGGGCTTCACAGTTAAAACAGACCCTAGCAGGACCCTGCCCAAAGATGCTACACCCCCAGGACATATGGTCTCAATATTTTCCATGGGCCCTTCCTCTGCATTTCCTATGAGATGCTTCCATAAGCAGATCACAACCTCAGGTATATTTAAATGCCTATAGAAACAGAAGAAACATGATTTCATTTTTCCCCATCCCTAGATAAAATTCTTATTTACCTTACCACCCAGCATTTTGTATTTTGAGTTATTTCTAAATTTGTATTCGCTTCTTCTATAAAAGGAAAAATGTACAACTAATAGATATATAATATCATAGATAGAAACCATAAATTTATACAGTCAAGTAACCATATGCTCAAGATTTCTACCTTCTGAGAAAATCGACCCAGAACTGAAGCCTTAAATGTTGCTTTCCTCTTTTAAATTTCTATTTTTCAGTGGTAACATTATAACTGAATGCCAAGAAATGAATGTCTCTGTAATTAATGAGAAAGGAATACCTTTCACTTTGTATTGGCAGAGTTACTTATGCTAATTTTCAGTAATTGAGGGAGTGTGGCTAACAAATAATGTACCAAATCTAAATATCATCTTTGTTCATACTTACTTTTCCTCAGCATGTTTTGACAATGACAGTTACACTACCACGGAAATAATTCAGTGATGTAATGCCTCAAATATCACATTACAATAAGCTTTTTGTTGCTGTTTTTCCTTTTTTCTTAACACAAATCCCCAACTAGATATCTAAGGCAGCAAAGTCATTACCTGAGGAAAATTCATTTCAGCAAAGAGGAGTTTATTTGTTAAGAAGTCAAATAATAAAACACTTTCACTCTGCTTAGATGTGTCAGGGACATACCACGTGCCACTCATTGTAATAAGTGATGGCAATACAGAAAAGGGCCAGGCTCCTTTCTTTTCTGATGTCTAGCAGAGTCACTGGACGATAAATAAACAATTGAAATAGTGAATTAAGTAGATAGCCTTTAACTGCAACACACAGGAGTGGTATCAAACTCAGGCTTCTAATCTTGAAAAACGGGTAGAAATAATGGCATCCTGGTTTGAGATGTTAGTGGTCTCAGTGGTGATGAGTAACTTGAATGCCTCCTAGGGAAAATCTAGAAAATCTATTCACTGCAACATCATTGTAAGATGCATCCAGAATTTGGTCTTAACTCACTCCCCATGCATGGGCTTAAATGTTTACAGATCTGGCCATAATTACTTTGTGTATAAGCTTAGTCATAGTAGAAAGTCCAATTCAACAGTCAGCTTCCTCATGTAAGTATCATATTTGTCTCCTGTAATGAAGGACAAAGAACACATCACTTTTTCTTTCTTTTACCAAGACTGCATTATTAAAAATCTAGTCAATTCTTCCTTCTTTTATACTTATTTTGAAGAAGAATTATTCAGATATACAAGGTTAAGAAGCGTTATTCTACGAAGCAGATGCCAAAATGGAGTTGGAAATGCAAGTGATTAATTAAAGGTAACGCCTATAAAAGATAAAGGGAGGGAGAAGGTGCAGGCAGAGAGAGACTTCTAGATGCTGGTCTAGTATCTGTGAATCATTCTTTAGAGTGGAAGTTCTATTAATGCCAGTAATAGTGTTTGACACAGAGAAAGTGTTCAATAAATGCTAGCTGAATAATTAAATGAAAGAGCTCTTAGTGGGGAGGGAATGTGGAAGATATAAGTGAATACCTAAACAAATAGACAATAGTATTTGTGCTGTCACAGAGGTTAGAGAGCTGGGTGAACTAAAATTTATTGAATAAGTTTATTCTGGAAGCAAGTCCTTCCCAGTGGAACTGAAGGGAGATTAAAGGTATGACTCTGCCACTACAGGGGTTACTAGTAAGCACTGGCTGATCATTTGTTGCATGCACAATGTGAATGAAAGTTTTGATCATACGATAGAATCATTGAGGAGAATGAATAAGGATCCTGGGAAACTAAGGGAGAAGACTCATAATCTAGTATTCCAGGTAGCTGGTGCAGTAAACAACCCCAAACTTAGTATATAAAAAAGACATCCATTTTATGATGTTCATGGATTCTCAGAGTCAGGGATTCAGACATAACACAATGACAATGTACAGTTTTAGCTCCATGATATCTAAGCCTTAATTTGGGCATTATTAGGGCAATACTCAAGTTAGAATCCCCATGTATTTGCCTCTATATCTCATGATGTGCTTTTTAAGATAATTATTATAGTCTCTACAATTATAGGGTCTATTGTTCATTACTTAACTTCTCACTTTGTTTACTGATGATTATTTCTTTCTGCTCAGGGCCACTTTAATCAGTTATCTGCTCTTGACATGAGTAAAAGTATTCTTTTTGAATACCCTGTAGTCAGAGTTGGGAAAGGTTTAACTACCAAGCGGAAGGGCCATCGATAATTGTCAAAATGTATTAGCATTTTCAATACAGACTGTCATTGTAGTTTAAACCCCTACAACCCTTACTACTGTCATTTTGCAAGTAATCTCTACTGATTATATGGTTTTTCTCCAGAAATTGTATTATTTTAATTATCTTAAGTCATCTACTATGGCTATAAGTAAAAAGGAAATGTATTTCTGCTTAGGATCCTCTCAAGAATGTTTTGGTATTACTTCTAAAGAACAGAATGTCCAAAGGCAACAATTAATTTTTATAATCAAATTCCATCCCTCTTCTGCTACTTACGTTTTCAGCATAGTTTGGGAATCCAGTTACTTTTTAAACATGCCCTTGTTAATTTAATTTAAACGCTGCATCTTCAGGAGTTGGAATTTTTAGTCTGGTTGTGAATCTCTATTGCCAGAGCATGATATATGTGATGATGTCCATTTAAGGAACTAGGAAAAGTTGCTATTACTGTAGGTAAATTGTGAAAATATGCAAGACTAACTAAAATATGATTCAATTTATACAAAGTTTAAAAGGATGGACGAAACTGCAAGAGACTATTTTTGGGGTCGGGGGGGAATTGGTGGAGCAGATGCTATGTTCTTTCTCTCACAGAACTTTATAGTCTCCTATATTTCTCTGCCTCATTGCCCTTAGGAGAACATCAAGAGATTCTTATTGAGAATACGTATCCTTTCTTTAATTAATTTTTAATTAATGCCACGTCCCTGGTCCTGGCTTCAGGAGAAAGAGAGAATAACTATACACTCAGTATACCTCTTCCTGTTTGTACAGCTAAAGAGTGCATTAAAGTCTAAGTGTCTGCCTCAACAAAAGCCCCTGTCAGTTAAACATGAACCCAAGAGACTGATTCTCCCAAATTCTGTTATCCTTGGGACATACAAGCCATACAATCTCCGATACACTGGCCACAAATGACTAGACCAGAAGCTGTGCCCAAATCAAGGGCAAAGAAGCCTAGGCCACCTGACGTGAAAAAGGCCACCTGTCTCTGAGGTGGCTTGGCCTAAAATTCTGTCCACTAGGGGTGTTATCTATATGATGATGGGAAGCCAACCCCATCTCTTGGGCTTCTGACAGAGAAATAATCATCAAGCATTCCATCATTTTCTTTCTTTAAATGCTTGTTGCCCAGTTTAATTCTGGGAATTCTCAGTTCCAGAGTGACTAATAGCTAAAAAAAATGGGGCTGTGGTTTGTAACATTTCTTGATCCTTCATGATCCTGTGTAGCTTTACAATAAACATTCTCTTAAAGAAATTCTGGCAAAGATTCCTCCTCATTACCCTAAAGAACCTAAATAATGAAAAGTACTGGCAGATTTATTGACCTCTTGCGATGAAAGTCCCAAAGACCACCACCAGTTTCAGCCATTCATTAGAAGGACACACAGGCCTCAGCATATAGCCAGGATTTTTTTGCAGTAAAGGTATATAAAACAAAATCAGCAAAGAGGAAAGGCATATGGAATGAAGTTTGGGATTAGCAGATGCAAACTATTATATATAGGATGGAAAAACAACAAGGTCCTATTGTATAGCATAGGGAACTATATTCAATAACCTGTGATAAATTATAATGGAAAAGAATATGAAAAAGAATATACACATGTATAACTGAATCTCTTTGCTGTATAGAAGAGATTAACACAACATTGTAAATCAACAATACTTCAATAAAATTTTAAAAAAATAAGAAGGAACTTCCAAGCTCAAGCTTCCAAGAGTCCTCTCACAATGGAGTTACACAGGATATGCCTAATTCTTCCAGCATCCAATTATGACAACATGTATAAAATGTGGTCATTAGATACTAAGCACCCAAATTATTGCTGGGATAGATCACATAGGCATATTATGCTTAGCACATACCAAAATTCTTAGCTCCTAGAAAGAAAACAGATCTTCAGCATAACCCACATTGTTTGCACAAACAGCCTATGCACAGTGAGCCACGTTTATCAGTTACAGAACAGTGGGAACACTTTCAAAATCCAAATTCTCAGATACCAATCAAAGGGCAACCTTGCAAGCCAACTTTCCTAAGGAGAGCAGTCTCACATCCCCCCTTGCCAGGTATTTCTCTTCCCTAAGATAAATGACTCCAAATTATTTTACACTTTCTTTGATAAGCTTCATTCACAAATCATTAATCAGTTTGTTGATTATTTTTACCCTTTCCTAAGTTAATGATCATGGCAATGATTCAGGTATGGAAAATTCATTACCATGAGTCCTTTGGTAATGTATTTGTATTCTACTAATTTATACTATTTAAAGTAATGCCAGAAGTGACCTATTACTATCCAGATCTGTATGAGTGACTACATGTAAAAGCATTTACATTTTATATGTTGGGAAAAAAAATTTAAGGGATGAATAGGAGGTCCTTGAGGCCAGATTGGGATGTGACTATAATATACATTTAAAATTAAAAGGTATTAGCTTTAGCCAATTGGGTATACAGGAAGTACTTGCTCTTGATTTATCTCCATTAAAATATAAGAAAAACCCTTCAGTGCCACAATTCTTATCAGACCCATTCACAAAATTTAATGACTTAATTAATTAATATTAGCTGGCTGAATTAACTGCACTATTTTCATCAGAAAATAATCAAGAACTAAGCTATATGCTAAGGAATAATTAAAATAAAATATTGTGCACGTAGACTAGAATAGATGTTATGTTATAGATTCTTGCTGGATTATCTACTCGGAAAGTCTCAACCTTCCTATTTGGGGAAAACCATAGGAGTATAGCTGGGACTGAGGAGGTCATCCTGGAAGGGAAGTCAAGAAGCCAAAGGTGAAGCTTCAATCTGGGTTCAGGGCTCAGACCTTTATAATTCTCACCTCCACTCTGGACTTTATAGCAGAACCCGCTTCACAGGGGTCCCTCCTGTCCCAAGCTATTCCACAGTGAGCAGGACTTTATCATTTCTTAATTTATTGTTTTAAGACCTGCAGAAAAGGTGCAATTACAATTTTGTTGGCTTAATACTCTTTATAAATTACTTTGTAATAAACAATAAATTAGAAATTTTGTTTCGGTCCAGTTGATGATTACAAACATAACTATTACTTCATTTTTTAAGCCAATAAATTAAATGCTTTCTGAACAACTGCCAAAGACTCTATCACTTTCTAAATGAAGAGAGACCATCAGCAAAAGGATTTTCTCACACTTTTTTTTTTAACGTACCCTTTAGTTTAGATAATGAGAAACATTCATAGCAACAGATAATCACTTCAAGAGTATCTGCTAATTAAATTTTGATTTATAACCCTGCATTCTTCAATTCACTAACCAAATTTCTAAGGTGTATAATCTTTATTAGTCTTAGAAATGTCTCCTTAGAAGAGCACAACTAAGCAGCATAAAGAGACTTAATTTTATAAAAGGACCTTAACCAAGTGACAATGACTAAGAGCATTCACTAAATTTTTAAAAATTGACTTTAATTTTGTGTTCCATCTCAGGACAGCAATTACACTTCCAGATTTATTTTAAACCATTGAGCCAAACAACATACCATAACAGTATATCTTTCTTAATAATAACAATAGATATCTAGGTAATAAGAGCTATTTTTCCTTTTGAAAATTTTCTTAAGAACAAGAAAATAATGAAGTAACCTTAAAAGGTCAATAAAAAATTATCTAAGTTTACAACTTCAGTTGAGTGATCTAAAGCTTTACAAAACTGTCACTATAAAGCTAACTGACTTGAGCCATTCACAAGGTTAACTAGGAAATTCTCTGACTTTCATTAACCAAAGAGAAAAATTTAGAGTGCCAAATTGAAGAATCTGAAATCATGCTGAAATAACATGTATAATCTAAATAAAGCTAGAATATGACTTTAATTTTTTTTTCTGTCTGGGTAGAAAACTTAAGAAATTTGGAGCACAAGTGGTAATTAATCTCATTTTTTGGCTGAATATTATAAAACTTTGGAAGAGGAAGAAGATATGGCAAATAATCAACCACTACAGGTGTTAATGCTATTAATGGTTTTTCAATTTGGGGAGTGTACTAATTCACACCTCAGGTGTCTTGCAACTCAAATTAATACCAACTCCAGAGTGCACACTCCATAGAGGCAGAAAGCATCTTTCACATACTCTAGCCTCCACTTCTAAAATCCTTCCCTAGAACATGCAAGAATCCTCTAGTTTATACAGTCTGGAAAAGGTGATTGGCAACCTAGGGAGATGCTATCTATCCACAGCCATTGTCCTCGACACCACAACTCACAGCTGACACCAAACACCTCTGTGGAGTGCTGCTTCACCATTGCTCCATGGTTTCAAGTCCATACAGAAGAAAAATCACTCTCCCAGGTAAAAAAATAATAAACTAGACGAGGAAAATAAATATGGTTTTACTGGTGATCCTTGAGGAGCTTGGGTTTGAACTAAATGAACCTACTTACACAAAAATATTTTTCAATAGTAAATACTACAGTGCTATATGGTCTGTGGTTGGTTGAAGATGTGGAGGAACTTCAAATACAGAGAGGCCACCATAAATTATATATGAATTAAGTTTTTCAAGGGTCAACAGTATAACTATTGCTGGAATGATTTGGTGAGTTAAATACCATGATGGAAAATATACTTTCTTAGAAAGAAACAATCTTAAAAATGTAGACAGGATGACTCTAGATATCAAGACACCTTAGATTTACATGAGATGTTATTCACCTAAGATTGGAAGCCTTAAGAAGTGTACAAAAGAGGAGAACCTCAAACGGTGTCATTCACTTTACAGGAGCTTTCTCTTTTAGGTCTGTCCAGAGTAAAATGTTTGAACTTAGGCAAAAATTTCTCCTGAATTCATACAGTTATGATAAACACTTCCCAGTGAGTTTTTCTCTACTGCCCCAAAACTAGAAATACACCTTCTTTCACTTATCTTATCTTTCAGATAGCTTTAACTATGGTTGTTTTGTTTTGCAGTTTAAAGCCACTCTCCTTAATAGCACAGAGGCAGAACTGGAATTGAATAGTTTTTCTGTGTTATGGCTGTGTGTTCAATTTTTTCAAAAGCAAATGATCTAATATATATTGATGTTTTGTTCCAAGCAGATGTTTAAAACCAATTAAATTATTCACATATGATTTTCTAAAAACTTAGCTTAATTTTGGCTTTCCTCTTTCAGATAATTATTATAGTTACCTAATGCCACTCTACTCCTTGGCTTCGATTATGTATTCCTCCTTCCAATTTGTCTACATCTCACTTCAGTTGTAAATTACCAGATCACAAAAACTGAAAAGAACATAATTATAATACAAAAGAAAATCATCAAACCACAAAAGGCAAAACAAAAAGAAAAACAGAAGGACAAAGAAGAAATATAAAATCAATGGGAAAACTAGGTTTAAACTGCAGTAAATACATATCCATCAACAATTACCTAAAATGTCAATGGACTAAATGCTTCAATCAAAAGACAGTGGTAGACTGGATAAAAAAAAATAAGAGCCTACAATATGCTGCCTACAAGAGATCCACTTTAGGGCAAAGAACACACATAGATTGAAAGTGAGGGGATGGAAAAAGATATTTTATGCAAATGGAAAAGACAAGAAAGTGGGGTGTCACAATACTCATATCAAACAAAATAGATTTTAAAACAAAGGTCATAAAGAAAGATAAAGAAGGACACTATATAATGATAAAAGTATCAGTACAAGAAGAGGATTTCTACACTTGTCAACATATATACACCCAATACTGGAGCACCAAAATACATAAAATAAATACTATCAGACATAAAGGTAGAAATTGACAGGAACACAATAATGGTAGGAGACTTTAAAACCCCACTCACATCAATACACAGATCTTCTAGACAGAGAATCAATAAGGCAACAGAGAATCAATAAGTTCCTAAATGATACAATGGAACAGTTAGACTTAATTGGTATTTTCAGGATATTACATCCGAAAAAAAAAAAAAGAAACAGAATATACACCCTTTTCAAGTGCACATGGAACATTCTCTAGGACTGACCACAAACTAGGGCAGAAAACAAGATTCAACAATTTAAGCATACACAAATTATCTCAAGCATCTTTTCTGACCACAGTGGCATGAAACTAAAAATTAACCACAGAAAAAGAAATGAGAAAAAAAAAATTAGGTGGAGACTAAACAACATGCTACTAAAAAACCAGTGGGTCAGTGATGAAATCAAAGAGGAAATTAAAAAATACCTTGAGACAAATGACAATGAAAACACAACAAAACAAAATCTATAAGATGCAGCAAAAGCAGTTCTTAGAGGGAAGTTCATAGTGATACAGGCCTTCCTCAAAAAAACAAGAAGAAAAATCTCAAATAAACAACCTAACCTACCACTTAAAAGAATTAGAAAAAGAATAACAAACAAAACTTAAAGTCAGCAGAAGGAAGGAAATAATAAAGATCAGAGAGGAAATAAATAAAATAGAAAAAAAATCAATAAAACCAAGAGCTGGTTCTCTGAAAGGATAAACAAGATTGACAAACCTATGGCCAGGCTCACTAAGAAGAAAAGAGAGAGAACCTAAATAAACAAAATAGGAGATGAATAAGGAGACATAACAACTGATACCACAGAAATACAAAAAACCATAAGGGAACACTATGAACAATTATATGCCAACAAATTCAACAACCCAGAAGAAATGGACAAGTTTCTAGAAACATACAACCCACAAAAACTGAATCAAGAACAAATAGATAATTTGAACAGACCAAACACTAGAAGTGAAATAGAATCTGTAATTAGAAAACTCCTTACAAACAAAAGTCCACGTACCAGATGGCTTCACATGCAAATTCTACTAAACATACAAAGAGGAACTTATACTGATCCTTTTCAAACTCTTCCCAAAAGTTGAAGAGGAGGGAACACTTCCAAAGACATTCTATGAAGCCACCATCATCCTGATACCAAAACCAGACAAAGACACCACCACAAAAGAAAATTAAAGGCCAATATCTTTGATGAATATAGACGTAAAAATTCTCATCAAAATATTAGCAAATTGAATCCAACAACACATTTAAAAAAATCATACACCACGACCAAGTGGGATTCATCCCAAGTTCACCAGGATGGTTCAAAACACACAAATCAATCAATGTGATACACCACAAAAATAAAAGACAAAAACCACATGATCATCTCAGTAGATGCAGAAAAAACATTTGACAAAATTCAACATCCATTCATGATAAAAACTCTTACCAAAGTGGGTATAGAGGGAATATATCTCAATATAATACATGCTATTTATGACAAACTCAAAGCCAATATAATACTTAATGGTGAAAAGCTGAAAGCATTCCCACTGAAATATGGAACAAGGATACCCACTCTTACCTCTTCTGTTCAACATAGTTTTGAAGGTCCTAGCCACAGCAATCAGACATGAAAAAGAAAAAAAAAAAGTATCCAAATTGGAAGGGAAGAGGTAAAATTTTCATCATATGCAGATAATATGATACTATATATAGAAAACCCTAAAGACCACACAAAAACTACTAGAACTGATAAACGAATTCAGCAAGGTAGCAGGATACAAGATTAACATACAGAAATCAGTTGCATTTCTTTACACCAACAATGAAATAACAGAATGGGAATGAAAAAAAGTACTCTTTAAAATTGCACCCCCAAAAATAAAATACTTAGGAATAAACCTGACTAACGAGGTGAAAGACTTATATGCTGAGGACTATAAAATAATAAAGGAAATGGAAGATGATTCAAATAAATGTAAGGATAACCCCTGCTCTTGGATTGGAAGAATTAATATTGTTAAAATGGCCATACTACCCAAAGCAATCTACAGATTTAATGTGATCCCTATCAAATTACCCATGACATTTTTCACAGAACTAAAACAAATAATCCTAAAATTCATATGAAACTATAAAATACCCAGAATTGCCAAAGCCATCCTGAAGAAAAAGAACAAAGTGGCAGGCATAACCCTCCCAGACTTCAAACAATACTATAAAGCTACAGTAATCAAAACGTCATGGTATTGACACAAAGACAGACTTATGAATCAATGGAACAGAATAGATAGCCCAGAAATAAACCCATAATCTTCAAGAAAGAAGGCAAGAATATACAATGGGAAAAAGACAGTCCCTTCAGCAAGTGGCGTTGGGAGCGTTGGACAGCCACATGTAAATCAATGAAGTTAGAACACAACTTCTCACCATACACAAAAATAAACTCAAAATGGCTTAAAGACTTAAACATAAGACATGACACCATAAAAGTCCTAGAAGAGATCATAGGCAAAACATTCTCTGACGTAAATCATACCAATGTTTTCTTAGGTCAGTCTCCCAAGGCAAGAGAAATAAAAACAAAAGTAAACAAGTGGGACCTAATCAAACTTACAAACTCTTGCACAGCAAAGGAAACCATAAACAAAATGAAAAGACAACCTACAGAATGAGACAAAATATTTGCAAACAATGTGACCAACAAAGGCTTAATTTCCAAAATATACAAACAGCTCATACTACTCAATAACAACAAACAAACAACCCAATCAAAAAATGGGAAAAAGACCTAAATAGACATTTCTCTAAAGAAGAAATACAGATGGCCAATAGGCACATGAAAAGATGCTCAACATCACTAATTATTAGAGAAATGCAAATCAAAACTACTAGGTACCACCTCACACCAGTCAGAATGGCATAATTAAAAAGTCTACAAATAACAAATACTGGAGAGGGTGTGGAGAAAAGGGAACACTCCTACACTGTTGGTGGGACTGTAAGTTGGTACAGCCACTGTGGAAAACAGTAGGGAGGTTCCTTGGGAAACTAAAAATAGAATTACCATGAGATCCAGCAATCGCACTCCTGGGCATATATCCCAACAAAACTAATTCAAAAAGACACATGCACCCCTATGTTCATAGCAGCACTATTCACAATCGCCAAGACATGGAAGCAACCTAAATGCCCATCTACAGATGAATGGATAAAGAAGATGTGTTACATATATACAATGGAATATTACTCAGCCATAAAAAAGAATGAAATAATACTATTTGCAGCAACATGGATGCAACTAAAGATTATCAAACTAAGTGAAGTAATCAGAAAGAGAAAGACAAATACCACATGATATCACTTATATGTGGAATCTAAAATATGACACAAATGAACCTATCTATGAAACAGAAACAGAATCACAGACATAGAGAACAGACTGGTGGTTGCCAAGGGGGAGGGTGTAGAGGGAGGCATGGAGTGGGAGGTTGGGGTTAGCAGAGGCAAGCTTTTATATATATTAATAGAATGAATAAACAACAAGGTCTTATTGTATAGTACAGAAAACTACATTCAATATCCTATGATAAACCATAATAGAAAAGAATATAAAAAAGAATGTATATATATATATATATGTATAACTGAATCACTTTGCTGTACTGCAGAAATTAACACAACATGGTAAATCAACTATATTCAATAAAAAATAATTGTAAATTACCAGAGCGTTTATGTTGATACTTCAGATTCTTTAGATGTCACACAATATGTTAATCATCACAATATATGTGTAATTAAAATAAAGAACTAACTTCCTCAAGCTAATCTTTCCTTGAACTTTCTGGTTTGAAAATTAACTTTTTATTCTATGAAAATTTTTTGAAATCTCCTTGTCTAAGACATATGTTTCTTTCTAACATATCTTAATCTTTTGTACTGCTCTTATTCCAAGGTTCTGATGCCCACTAATTCATCAACCAAGCAGACACTTTGTATTGATTTAAACTATGTACAGAGTATGACCTCTCCCATTGCTCCCTTAAAGTCGTCCATGCAGTCCCCTAAGACCTTGATTACATGCTAAGCTGTATATCATGATCAACTGTTCTGTGCAAAGCACTCTATCAGTCACTCAGATATATGCCACACATTGTAAGCAATGAAATAGATAAAATATTAAAATAATAATTTTCCATTCAAGATTTGAATTCTTAACCACCCACATGAAGAGATGCTCCCTTGGATATATTTTCCTGGGAATAAATACAAAGTGATATGTTATAATAAATCATCATGAATAAATTGATTCACACATGATAGAATTTTAGTTCTATTTCTCTTGCCTAGCTCTGGGTCAAATATTTTCATTGACAGACTCCATAATTTGAATTCCAAGAATGTTTCACTTTTAACTCTTCCATCATAGAGTGCTTTGAATTTATCATTTATTTCCTTTCTTATCATACTGTATCAGAAACTCCTCTAAGAGATTTAAACTTTAAGTACTATGTCAGATTATATTCTGCTGCAACTTCAATGGTATCTTGCTATCATTCATTCAACAACTACATAATGAGCATCTATTGAGAAAGTCCATATTCTTGGTACTGGTATCATAACAGGAGACAAAGCAAAGCAAATCCCTATCCTCAAAAAGCTTATTTAGTGGATAAAAGAACAACAAATAAGATAAAATAAATATATAATATATGTGAGAAAATGATGAATGCTCTGAAGAAAAATAAAGCAAGAGGATGAATATGAAGTTCAGCATATGTGCAATTTGTGATAGAGTGGCTAGGTTTGGCTTCACTCAGATAGTGTCATCTGAGTAAAGATCTGAAGGAAGTGAAGGAGAAATTCACACCAATGTCTGGGAAAAGAGTGTTTCAGACAGAGGGAAGGACAAGTGCAAAGACCTTGAGTATTTACTCTGCTTAAAATGAGTGGGGAAGGGCTTCCCTGGTGGCACAGTGGTTGAGAGTCCGTCTGCCGATGCAGGGGACACGGGTTTGTGCCCCGGTCTGGGAAGATCCCACATGCTGCGGAGTGGCTGCGCCCATGAGCTATGGCCGCTGAGCCTGTGCGTCCGGAGCCTGTTGCTCCGCAACGGGAGAGGCCACAACAGTGAGAGGCTCGCGTACCGCAAAAAGAAAACAGAAACAGAAACAAACAAACAAAAAAATGAGTAAGGAATAGTAATGAGGCTGATATAGGTGGTGAGGAGTAAGCAACAAAGAGGGAAATGTCAAAGAGCAATGTTGAACAGAGAAGAAATACATTGTGTGGAGGCTTCTGGGTGATTGGTAGGGATATTATTTTTTAGTCTCATGATGTGGGAAGCCATTGTTGTATTTAATTGACATGATCTTATGTGATGTAATCTAAACTACTTTTAAACAATATTACTGTTGTGGCTCTGTTAAAAAATAGACCAAAGGCAGGCAAAAGAGAAAGCAACAAAGCCAGTTGGAAGCCATTGCAATAAAATAGGAGGAGATGGAACAGTAGCTTGTGACACTGCTTTAGCAGTAGAGGTGGGGAAACAGTGAGATATGGGATATATTTTGAGGGTAGAGCAACAGATTTTGCCAACAGAATATGGAATATGATAAACTTAGAAGAGTAAAGGATGTCTCCAAAGGTTTTAGCCAAAGGAAATGGAAGAGGAAGTTGCCCATTATGGAGGAGTAGGGTTTTGTGGATGGTAGTAGAGGAGGAGTGATCATGATCTCGATTTTTAAAATCTCAAGTTTGAGATGCTCTTTAGATGGCCAGCATGAGATATTTTGGAAGTCAGTTGGATATGAGTCTAGAGTTGAGAAGGGAGGTACTGTAGATATACATATTGGATTAATTAGCTTACAGATGAATACTAAAAGCCTCAAGACTTGACGAGATCCCCCAATAAGTGAATGTATAAAGAAAAAGAAGGAAGTAAAAGGATTCTGTGCTGGGACACTCCAACATTAAGAGATCAGGAAGATGAGGAAAAATTTATAAGGGAGATAGAAAACTAATGGCCAGAGTAGGAAGATGAGAAAGAGCAGAATGTGGTATCCTCTAAGCCAAATGAAACAAAACAAAACAAAACAAAAATCTACTTCAGGGAGGAAGGAGTGATCAACCAATACTTCAGATAGTTAGGTAAAATAAAGTCTGAGAACCCACCATTGGCTTTAACAACATAGAGGTTGAGTTCAAATAAGAATAGGCAGGGTCAAGAGAACGGAAGACTAGATGTTGAAGAACACTTCTTAAAAAAAATTACAGATAATTATTTTTCCTCTCTTACTGTGCAGAGAAGTATATTTAGTTGGGCCAGAATGAGAAGTGAAACATTTTTCTGTATATTTTGATTTTGTCTCTAAAATGAGGCATAGAGCATATGTGTTTACTGATGGAAAAGTCACTGTAGAGATGGAAAAAAATGGCAATGCAAGGGAGGTGGGGGAACTGCTGGAACAATGTCCTTGAGTTGATGAGAGGGAATGTGACATAGTAGGGGAAGCTGGCACAAGAATTCATTCATGGGAGACCTTCAAGAGGGCAAAAGAGTAAGACGTGGAGATGAACTTCCTCCCCACAAAAACATCAGAAATACATCTACATGTGGAACAACTCCTACAGAATAACTACTGAACGCTAGAGGAAGAACTCAGACTTCCCAAAAGGCAAGAAACTCCCCACGTACCTGGGTAGGGCAAAAGAAAAAAGAAAAAACAGAGACGAAAGATTAGGGACAGGGCCTGCACCTCTGGGAGGGAGCTGTGAAGGAGGAAAAGTTTCCACACACTAGGAAGCCCCTTCACTGGCGGAGACGGGGAGTGGGTGGAGGGGAAAGCTTCGGAGCCACGGAGGAGAGCACACCAACAGTGGTGCGGAGGGCAAAGTGGAAAGATTCCCGCACAGAGGATCAGGGCCGACCAGCACTCACCAGCCCGAGAGGCTTGTCTGCTCACCCGTTGGGATGGGTGGGGGTATGGGACCTCAGGCTCTGGTTTCTTTGGAGGTCAGATCCCAGGGAGAGGACTGGGGATGACTGGGTGAACACAGCCTGAAGGGGGCTAGTGTGCCACAGCTAGCCAGGAGCGAGTCTGGGAAAATGTCCAGAGCTGCCAAAGAGGCAAGAGACCATTGTTTCAGGGTGCGTGAGGAGAGGGGATTCAGAGCACCACCTAAATGAGCTCCAGAGGTGGGCATGAGCCGCAGCTATCAGCGCAGACCCCAGAGACAGGCATGAAATGCTAAGGCTGCTACTGCAGCCAAAAAGAAGCCTGTGTACAAGCACAGGTCACTATCCACACCTCCCCTCCCAGGAGCCTGTGCAGCCTGCCATTGCCAGGGTCCCGTGATCCAGGACAACTTCCCTGGGAGAACACACGGCATGCCTCAGGTAGTTGCAACGTCATGCTGGCCTCTGCCGCAGCAGGCTCGCCCTGCATTCCGTACCCCTCTCTCCCCCTGGCCTCAGTGAGCCAGAGACCCCTAATCAACTGCTACTTTAAGCCTGTTCTATCTGGGTGGGGAACAGATGCCCTCAGGAAACCTACATGCAGAGGCGGAGCCAATCCAAAGCTGAACCACAAGAACTGTGCAAACAAAGAAGAGAAAGGGAAATTTTTCCCAGCAGCCTCAGGAGCAGTGGATTAAATCTCCACAATCAACTTGATGTACCCTGCATCTGTGGAATACCTTCACAGACAATGAATCAACCCAAAATTGAGGCAGTGGACTTTGGGAGCAACAGTATATATACATTTTTTTCATTTTCTCTTTTTGTGAGTGTGTATGTATATGCTTTTTGTGATTTTGTCTGTAAAGCTTTATTTTACCATTTGTCCTAGGGTTCTGTCTGTCCTTTTTCTGTTTGTTTTGTTTTTTATTACTTTTTAATATTTTTATTTTTAATAACTTTTTACTTTTTATTTAATAACTTTATTTTCTACTATTTTATTTTCTTCTTTCTTTCTTTTTTTCTAACTTTTCTTCTGAGCCATATTGCTAACAGTGTCTTGGTGCTCCAGCAGGGTCAGGCATGAGCCTCTGAGGAGGGAGAGCTGAGTTCAGGACATTGGTCCACCAGAGACCTCCCAGCTCCATGTAATATCAAACAGTGAAAGCTCTCCCAGAGATGTCTGTCTCAATGCTAAGACCCAGCTCCACTCAACAGCCAGCAAGCTACAGTGCTGGGCAACCTATGCCAAAGAACTAGCAAGACAGGAACACAACCCCACCCATTAGCAGAGAGGCTGCATAAAATCATAGTAAGGTCACAGACACCCCCAAACACACCACCAGACATGGCCCTGCCTAGCAGAAAGACAAGATACAGCCTCATCCACCAGAACACAGGAACCAGTCCCCTCCACCAGGAAGCCTAGACGACCCACTGAAACAACCTTAGCCACTGGGGGCAGACACCAAAAACAATGGGAACTATGAACAAGAACCCGTCAAAAAGGAGACCCCAAACACAGTGAGTTAAGCAAAATGAAAGACATAGAAATACAAAGCAGATGAAGCAGCAAGATAAAAACCACTAGACCAAACAAATGAAGAGTAAATAGGCAGTCTACCTGAAAAAGAATTCGAGTAATGAGAGTAAAGATGATCCCAAATCTTGGAAATAGAGTGGAGAAAATACAAGAAACGTTTAACAAGGACCTGGAAGAATTAAACAGCAAACAAACAATGAGGAACAACACAATAAATGAAATTAAAAATTCTCTAGAAGGAAACAATAGCAGAATAACTGATGCAGAAGAATGGATAACTGACCTGGAATATAAAATAGTGGAAATAACTCCTGCAGAGCAGAATAAAAAAAGAATGAAAACAATTGAGGACAGTCTCAGAGACCTCTGGGACAACGTTAAACACACCAGCATTCAAATTATAGGGGTCCCAGAAGAAGAAGAGAAAAAGAAAGGGACTGAAAATATGTGAAGAGATTATAGTTGAAAACTTCCCTAACATGGGAAAGGAAATTGTCAATCTAGTCCATGAAGCACAGAGGGTCCCATACAGGATAAATCCAAGGAGAAACATGCCAAGACACATATTAATCAAACTATGAAAAATTAAATACAAAGGAAAAATATTAAAAGAAACAAGGGAAAAACAGCAAATAACAAACAAGGGACACCTCATAAGGTTAACAGCTGATCTTTCCACAGAAACTCTGAAAGCCAGAAGGGAATGGCAAATGATGAAAGGGAAAATCCTATAACCAAGATTACTCTACCCAGCAAAGATCCAGCTCACTTTTTTTTTTTTTTTTTTTTTTTTTTTTTTGG
>NW_006769434.1:297203-303230 GCF_000442215.2 Lipotes vexillifer
ACCCCGCGTCTCCTGCATCGGCAGGCGGACTCTCAAGCACTGTGCCACCAAGGAAGCCCCCAGCTCACTTTTGATGGAGAAATTAAAATCTTTACAGACAAGCAAAAGCTAAGAGAATTCAGCACCATCAAACCAGCTTTACAACAAATGCTAAAGAAATTTCTCTAGGCAGGAAACCCAAGAGAAGGAAAAGATCTACAATAAGAAACCTAAAACAATTAAGAAAATGGTAATAGGAACACAGATATCAATAACTACCTTAAATGTAAATAGATTCAATGCTCCCACCAAAAGACATAGACTGTCTGAATGGATAGAAAAACAAGACCCATATATATGCTGTCTACAAGAGACCCACTTCAGACCTAGGGAGACATACAGACTGAAAGTGAGGGGATGGAAAAAGATATTCCATGCAAATAGAAATCTAAAGAAAGCTGGTGTAGCAATTCTCATATCAGACAAAATAGACTTTAAAATAAAGACCATTATAAGAGACAAAGAAGGACACTACATAATGATAAAGAGATCAATCCAAGAAGAAGATATAACAATTTTAAGTATCTATGCACCCAACATAGGAGGACCTCAATATGTAAGGCAAATGCTAACAACCATAAAAGGGGAGATGGACAGTAACGCAATCACAGTAGGAGACTTTAACACCCTCACTTTCACCAACGGGCAGATCATCCAAGATGAAAATAAATAAGGAAACACAAGCTTTAAATGATACATTAAAAACCATGTACTTAATTTATATGTATAGGACATTCCATCCAAAAACAACAGAATACACTTTCTTCTCAAGTGCTCATGGAACTATCTCCAGGATAGATCATATCTTGGGTCACAAATCAAGCCTTGTTAAATTTAAGAAAATTGAAATTCATATCAAGTACCTTTTCTGACCACAACGCTATGAGACTAGATATTACAGAAAAAAATCTGTAAAAAATACAAACACATGAAGGCTAAACACTACTAAATAACCAAGATATCCCTGAAGAAATCAAAGAGGAAATCAAAAAATACCTAAAAACAAATAACAATGAAAACACAATGACCCAAAACCTATGGGGGGCAGCAAAAGCAGTCCTAAGAGGGAAGTTTATAGCAATACAATCCTACCTCAAGAAACAAGAAACATCTCAAATAAACAACCTAACCTTAAACCTAAAGCAATTAGAAAAAGAAGAAGGAAAGAAACCCCGAAGTTAGCAGAAGGAGAGAAATCATAAAGATCAGATAAGAAATAAATGAAAAAGAAATGAAGGAGACAAGAGCAAAGATGAATAGAACTAAAACCTGGTTCTATGAGAAGATAAACAAATTTGAAAAACCATTAGTGAGACTCATGAAGAAAAAAGGGAGAAGATTCAAATCAACAGAATTAGAAATGAAAAAGAAGTACCAACTGAAACTGCAGAAATACAAAGGGTCATGAGAGACTACTACAAGCAAGTATATGCCAATAAAATGGACAACCTGGAAGAAATGGACAAATTCTTAGAAAAGAACCATCTTCTGAGACTGAACCAGGAAGAAATAGAAAATATAAAGAGACCAATCACAAGCACTGAAATTGAGACTGTGATTAAAAATCTTCCAACAAACAAAAGCCCAGGACCACATGGCTTCACAGGCGAATTCTATCAAACATTTAGAGAAGAGCTAACACCTATCCTTCTCAAACTCTTCCAAAATATAGCAGAGGGAGGAACACTCCCAAACTCATTCTACAAGACCACCATCACCCTGATACCATAACCAAAGATGTCACAAAAAAGGCAAACTACAGGCCCATATCACTGATAAACGCAGATGCAAAAATCCTCAACAAAATACTAGCAAACAGAATCCAACAGCACATTAAAAGGATCATACACCATGATGAAGTGGGATTTATCCCAGGAATGCAAGGATTCTTCAATATATACAAATCAATCAATATGATAAACCATATTAACAAATTGAAAGATAAAAAACATATGATCATCTCAATAGATGCAGAAAAAGCTTTCAACAAAATCCAACACTCATTTATGACAAAAACACTCCAGAAAGTAGGCACAGATGGAACTTACCTCAACATAATAAAGGCCATATATGACAAACCCACAGCCAACAAAATTCTCAATGGTGAAAAACTGAAACCATTTCATTAAGATCAGGAACAAGACAAGGCTGTGCACTCTCACCACTATTATTCAACATAGTTTTGGAAGTTTTAGCCACAGCAGTCAGAGAAGAAAAAGAAATAAAAGGAATCCAAATCGGAAAAGAAAAAGTAAACTGTCACTGATTGCAGATGACATGATACTATACATAGAGAATCCTAAAGATGCTACCAGAAAACTACTAGAGCTAATCAATGAATTTGGTAAAGTAGCAGGATACAAAATTAATTCACAGAAATCTCTTGCATACCTATACACTAATGATGAAAAATTTGAAAGTGAAATTAAGAAAACACTGCCATTTACCATTGCAACATAAAGAATAAAATATCTAGGAATAAACCTACGTAAGGAGACAAAAGACATGTATGCAGAAAACTATAAGACACAGATGAAAGAAATGAAAAATGATACAAACAGATGGAGAGATATACCATGTTCTTGGATTGTAAGAATCAACATTGTGAAAATGACTATACTACCCAAAACAATCTATAGATTCAATGCAATCCCTATCAAATTACCAACAGCATTTTTCACAGAACTAGAAGAAAGAATTTCACAATTTGTATGGAAACACAAAAGACCCCGAATAGCCAAAGCAGTATTGAGAAACAAAAAAGGAGCTAGAGGAATCAGGCTCCCTGACTTCAGACTATATTACAAAGCTACCATAATCAAGACAGTATGGTAATGGCACAAAAACAGAAATATAGGTCAATGGAACAGGATAGAAATCCCAGAGATAAACCCACGTACCTATGGTCAACTAATCTATGACAAAGGAGGCAAGAGTACACAATGGAGAAAAGACAGCCTCTTCAATAAGTGGTGCTGAGAAAACTGGACAGCTACATGTAAAAGAATGAAATTAGCAAACTCCCTAACACCATACACAAAAATAAACTCAAAATGGATTAAAAACCTAAATGTAAGAGCAGACACTATAAAACTCTTAGAGGAAATCATAGGCAGAACACTCTATGACATAAATCATAGTAAGATCCTTTTTGACCCACCTCCTAGAGAAATGGAAATAAAAACAAAAACAAACAACTGGGACCTAATGAAACTTAAAAGCTTTTGCACAGCAAAGGAAACCATAAACAAGACCAGAAGACAACCCTCAGAATGTGAAAAAATATTTGCAAATGACGAAACTGACAAAGCATTAATCTCTAAAATTTACAAGCAGCTCATGCAGCTCAATATCAAAAAAACAAACAACCAATCCAAAAATTGGCAGAAGTCCTAAACTGACATTTCTCCAAAGAAGATACAGAGATTGCCAACAAACACATCAAAGAATGCTCAACATCACTAATCATTAGAGAAATGCATAGCAAAACTACAATGAGGTATCACCTCACACCAGTCAGAATGGCCATCATCAAAAAATCTACAAACAGTAAATGCTGGAGAGGGTATCAAGAAAAGGGAACCCTCTTGCATTGTTGGTGGGAATGTAAACTGATACAGCCACTATGGAGAACAGTATGGAAGTTCCTTAAAAAACTAAAAATAGAACTACCATATGACCCAGAAATCCCACTACTGGGCATATACACTGAGAAAACCATAAATCAAAGAGTCATGTACCACAATGTTCATTACAGCTCTATTTACAATAGCCAGGAGATGGAAGCAACCTAAGTGTCCATCGACAGATGAATGGATAAAGGAGATGTGGCACATATATACAATGGAATATTACTCAGCCATAAAAAGAAATGAAATTGAGTTATTTGTAGTGAAGTGGGTGGACCTAGAGTCTGTCATACAGAGTGAAGTAAGTCAGAAAGAGAAAAACAAATACCGTATGCTAACACATATATATGGAATCTAAAAATAATAATAATTATGAAGAACCTAGGGGCAGGAGAGGAATAAAAACGCAGACCTTGAGAATGCACTTGAGGACATGGGGAGGGGGAAGGGTAAGCTGGGACGAAGTAAGAGTGGCATGGACTTACATATACTACCAAATATAAAATAGATGGCTAGTGGGAAGCAGCCGCATGACAGGGAGACTAGCTCAGTGCTTTGTGACCACCTAGAGAGGTGGGATAGGGAAGGTGGGAGGGAGACACAAGAGGGAGGAGATATGAAGATATATGTATATGTACAGCTGATTCACTTTGTTATAAAGCAGCAACTAACACACCATTGTAAAGCAATTATACTCTAATAAAGATGTTAAAATTTAAAAAAAGGGGGCTTCCCTGGTGGCGCAGTGGTTGGGAGTCCGCCGGCTGATGCAGGGGATGCAGGTTCGTGCCCTGGTCCGGGAAGATCCCACATGCCCCGGAGCGGCTGGGCCTGTGGGCCATGGCCGCTGAGCCTGCGCGCTCGGAGCCTGTGCTCCACAACATGAGAGGCCACAGCAGTGAGAGGTCCGCGTACTGCCAAAAAAAATAAATAAATAAAAAAAATAAATATAGGATTCATATAACCAGGAGAAAAGGCTAAGGAAACACACACTGTTGCAGAGGTGATTTGGGGAACTGGTGGAAGTTCACTTCTAATTGCTTCAATTTCTTCTCTGAAATAGATAAGTGTAAAGATGGAGGAAAGGTGTTTGGTGGAAGAGGAGTTGGTCGATGTGATTAGACCATGTCAGTTTTCTCATTGGTGCTTATCAAAGTTAGGGTCCTACCCCTGCTACAGAGACTGGAAGTCAGGGGCCCTTTCAGGATGATCACATTTCAATGGGATGGCTCCCAGATCCTTGAGAAAGACTTTCCTGGGTTGTAAAAGTGGCAAGGGTCAGAGAGATTTACATCTCATAGCAACAGTGAAAGATTTTACAATTGAAAGTTTTCTATGATAAATGCTCTAAGAAAAGAAAGGTCTGGGGGACTTCCCGGCTGGCACAGTGTCTAAGAATTCCACTGCCATTGCTGGGGACATGAGTTTGATCCCTGGTCCAGGAAGCTCCCACATGCCTTGGAGCAACTAAGCCTGTGCGCCACAACTACTGACCCTGCGCTCTAGAGCCCACAAGGCACAACTACTGAGCCCACGTGCCACAACTACTGAAGCCCGCCCGCCTAGAGCCTGTACTCCACAACAAGAGAAGCCACTGCAATGAAGAGTAGCCCCCACTCGCTGCAACTAGAGAAAGCCCGTGCACAGCAGCAAAGACCCAACACAGCCAAACAATAAATAAATAAATGTTCCTTAAAAAAAAAAAAAGATAAAAAAGAAAAGGTCAGGAACATATAGTCAGGAAGAAACCTATCAAAAGTTTATTCAAGCTGAGGGGAACATTATGGCTGTCTTGATCATACTAAAGGCCAACATGGGGTGAGTGACATGAATTGAAAGTAAGATCCATCAGCCTAATTATGTATTTTTCTCTTAACACAATTCTATGGACTGTTGAAGGTTGATTTAACTAGACTTGCTAAGTGAGTATTATAAAGCAATAGAAGGACAAAGGAGAAGAGGATGTATGCAAAGAAGTGATTACAATGAAAGACCATGAAATTTAAGAACACACAATTTAGGGGGAAAGGGAGAACATGAAATTAAAAGGGACAGTGAAAAACTAGTAATCTTACTGGTTTGAAGGTTCTGATAGGGTTAAAGGATTATTTGGACTGGATGAGAGTTGAAAAGATAGAAGGTGGTGGTCAGAGGTGTGGTGCTTGAAATTGACCAAGACCTAGAGAGTGACCATAGGGCAGAATAGCTGATGGAGAACAGGACAAGATCAGTGGAAGAAAGCAAGTTTGAACAGACAAAACATATGAATACTCAATCACCACGAACAGTGACAGGAGTGGTACTGGAGAAAAGGAAAGTAAGCCAGAAGCTAAAATCTTTAAGGATTAAGAAACAGTGA
>NW_006769434.1:303478-311096 GCF_000442215.2 Lipotes vexillifer
GGGGGGCGGGCAAGGTAGATTATAAATTACATTTAAATTAGGGGTAATTATGTTTTTCTATTGCCCAGCTATTTACCAGACAATGGAATGATTGGCACTAGAATGCAAATTCTTCATTCCCTCAAATAAATCCACTGAACAAAAAATTTTAAGGAAATACAGTTAAATGTTTACTTCTTTGGAGAAAAGATTGTGAATGATTTTAAGTTTTTTTGTTCCTTTCTCCTTTGTTCTCATTTGTACCACAAATGAGAATTAAATAATTTGTAACCAGGAAATAGTAATAATGAAAGAAGGAAAATAATCAAAAACTTCTAATATGTCATTGTGTCTAAATTAAGTTACCTTGTGATCACAAACAGTAAATTGTTCCTTTACTTAACATAAAACAAAATGTTCAATACCAGTTTCCATTTCATAAATATTTCCATTCATTATTTCCCATGATTTCAAGGGGAAATTAAACTCAGCAAACTTTGGAGCTGTAGCTAGAGCATGGTGTTATTTTTCTGCAAGTCTTATTGAAAATACTTCTGTTTGAGCCAAACTGCAAAAATTCTTCTTTGAGAGTCAATTAGCCAATATATTTTTTAAAATTATGGGAACCATATGGCCTTTCAATTTCCAGGAAACTTTAATGACAATAAGCTTAATTTCCATGAATTCATGTCACAGAAGCCCAGCTTTTCTGCCTGACCTACGTTTCTGGTTTTTGCAGTTAAACCTCAAGCCAATGGCTAAATGCTATTTTTGAGAGGAATCCACAGTCTGCTTTCTAAAACCATTCTCCTTTAACTTTTTATTTAGTTAACTTTAGGCAAATTATTGATACTTATAGTTTATCTTATAGTTGTGGCTCATAACAAAGAGTTAGAATAACAAACATCTTGGAGACTTCTTATATTTATTTTGAATCTGATAACATAATCAAGAGCCATTTTTTTAACATCTTAATTGTAGTATAATTGCTTTACATTGTTGTGTTACTTGCTGCTGTATAACAAAGTGAATCAGCTACACCTATATATATATCCCCATATCCCCTCCCTCTTAGTATGATTTTAGGGGAGCTTCTCTGCTAATGGGTGGGGTTGTGTTCCTGTCTTGCTAGTTGTTTGCACAGGGTGTCCAGCACTGGAGCTTGCTGGTCGTTGAGTGGAGCTGGGTCTTGGCGTTGAGATGAAGATCTCTGGGAGATGTTTGCCATTTGATATTACATGGGGCCGGGAGGTCTCTGGTGGACCAATGTCCTGAACTCAACTCTCCCACCTCAGAGGCACAGGCCTGACACTCGACAGGAGCACCAAGACCCTGTCAGCCACACGGCCAGGTATGTGGGGAGTTTCTTGCCTTTTGGGAGGTCTGAGGTCTTCTGCCAGCGTTCAGTAGGTGTTCTGTAGGAGTTGTTCCACATGTAAATGTATTCTTGATGTATTTGCGGGGAGGAAGGTGATCTCCATGTCTCACTCCTCCGCCACCTTGAGGGTCCTCTCAAGAGCTGTTCTTTTAAAGAGTGATGTAACAATAGTCATTTTCATCTCTTTTCACTTAAAACTGCAGAGACTCCCAACCCCATTAATCAAATGCTTACATGAACTCTGAGTGCCAAATTTTCTTTAGCGCCTTAATTAAAAAATGATTATTACAAAAACCCAATGCATTAAACTTAAACCTGGCAGTGTAATATGGACAAGGTTTTATATGAAAGACTTCCAGATTAGGAAGCAACTCAGCCCTGTCAGCACATGTTCCAAAATGAGTTAACTCTGACCCTGCCTCCCCTCTCAGCAAAGTCATCTTTTTAGAATGCTTTACATTTCATCTGTTTAAATTTGATAGAGTTCTTTAAAAAATTTTTTGCAAGCATTTATCTAATATATTGGTGAAGTTTATGTCAGGTCGAAGGGGGATGTGAGACTTGAATATCAGAATTTTAGATCTGAAATATTCCTGGTTTTACATCCCAACATTAAATCAATGGAATCTAAAAAGTCAGAAAGATGTCTTTACTTAACGAATCCTGCTCAAAATTATGTTCTCTGGCAGTCATTTCTTACTTACTGATTGGTATTACTCTGCCCATTATAATTGGTATTACTCTGCAAATGCTTACTTGTCCTTAATAGCAACCTCTAAATTACTGAAAGCCTGAAGCTAACCTAAAAATCCAAATTTTGTAACAGAACTTTGCTAAAATTAACTAGAAGTCTCTAGGTTATATATATATTAAAGTTTTATACTAACATGACTTTAGACATTGCCTAGTTGGCATAATTTTCTTAGATTAATTGAAACTTGAAACAATACATTCTTAGTGCCCATTAGAGTACCTTGGGGGCATATACCTCATTCACGATTTTCAAATCAAAAATATAAAGCATAAAACAGTTATGTCAAAGTGGTAATTAATTTTAAATCCTGCTTAAGTCACACTTGTATATAGTAGAGAGACATCAGTTTTCTCTTTCCAGTGGGGAAGGTCAAGGTCATAGGTTAAAAACAAGGAATTCATGCAATTTTAGAACTTTAAGCATCACTGTTCTCCTTGCAAGAGATGAAGACTTGAATTATCCTTTGTTTGGAAAAAGTAAAAGTGATAATGAAAGAGTTTGTCTGGAATGTGAGCAGATCTACAACTATCTGGACCATGTATCCTTAAAATATTACTGTATTTTTTTCCTTCCTAGATCTGTACATTATTGCTTGTTTTCAGCGAGCCATATGTATAGATTCTGGAACAAGAAGTTACTTAAAGGGGATCAGAAGCAGAGACACAAAATACCACAGAAAAGGCCTGCTATCCTGATCTTCTAGTCAAGACTGTGTTGTTCTGCATGGTGCTACCTCACATGGTTGTTCTTAAAGCTGAATAATTCAGATTTCAGTAGATGTTCTGATATGAGATTATTGTATTGGAAGCATAAGACCAAACCACATACCTGTAGGTGAGAGTGGGGTTTTAACTAAGGAGAGCGGATATGCTGACTGCTAATCATTTAATAATGAAGATGAAAATGAAGATGGAAGCCTTTCACTGGAAGTGCTAAAGAAACTGATTCCTCTCTCAGGATCCTGGAAGCAGTTTTTAATAGAGATAGTTAAAATACTCCTTTTGGGTAAACTTGCTTTTTTTAAATTGAAGTTTGATTTACAATATTGTGTTAGTTTCAGGTGTAAAGCAGAGTGATTCAGTTATACACATTTTTCAGATTATTTTCTATTATAGAAAGATAAATATTATATGATACCACCTCTATGTGGACTCTAAAACATGGTACAAATGGATCTATTTACAAAACAGAAACAAACTCATAGACATTGAAAACAAACTTATGGTTACCAAAGGGGAGAGGGAGGGGGTGGGATAAATTAGGAGTATGAACTAAGAGCTACATACTACTATATATAAAATAGATAAGCAACAGGGATTTACCGTATAACACAGTGAACAATACTCAATATCTTGTAAGAAACTTGCCTTTGTTAAGTGGCATGAGGGTAGCAACTGGGCCAAAGAGCATCCTGGAAAGCCTTCTGAGATTGGGTTACATCTTGTGGTGTCTGCATGCAGTCACATTCAGGAGCTGTCACAGTTGATTTACACCAGATCTCCCTTCCATTATCCCCAAGCTTTCTATATTCGCTTACAAGTTACAATCTTAACCTCCATTCTCTCTGTGAGTAAATGAGGGAAACTGTGTGCCAATCCTTGAGAGAAATATATTACTTGGGGGAGAGAGGAGCAGCAAGTTAAGAGGTATTCACCTTGAGATGGCAGCAGGTAACCAGAAATGGAGGGCAAAGTGGCCACTGGGAGTAACAGAGCATTAGTCCACAGTGTGACATCTGGCTGATGTGGCCAGTGGCTGCCAGAACGAAACTGTGGGGCATAAAGAATTCCTGAGAAATCCTCTGTAATACTGGAGGAGGAAAACCTGCTAAAAGATTAGACATCATGCATTCAAGTGTGAATAAGGACTTTAGCCATTTTGATTCGGACACTGTTTCCATATAACACTCGTGATTAAATAATTCTACTGAGGTTTTCTTTATTGGTTTTCATTTTTTAATGCTTAGATAGTGGACCTGAGACTGCTATCCTTAGAAAAGCCTGCTTTCAAGGTTGGCTCTTGGCTGTCACATGGGATCTAAGGGAGCATGGGACACAGGGACACATATTTGATGTCCAGTAGTGTGATATATAGTGTTGAAAGGGACATTATTCCCAATTCTATATCTAACTCATAGTGTATGCAGACCAATGAGAATGGTAGGGAAAAATGGCACCACCTTGGCATTCTGGTCGGCATCCTAGGCTTAGTAATTCATTTATGTCTTCATTCAACATTTGTTAAGCCTCTCTAGTGTTAGGCACTGTTATAGGCACTAGGTATAGCATAGTGAACAAGATAAAGTACTGCTTAACAGAAGTCAAACAATAAAAAATACCTAAAGAAAAAATATACAATGTCTGGTAGCAACAAGAGCTATAAAAATAACTAAAAAAGGGAAAGAGAACAGAGCGTGGGAGAGGTGGTTGGGGGGACAGCCTCTGGCAAGGAAGGGTTTCTCACTAGGGGCACCTGTAACAGCAGCATCTTCCTTCAGGTTCTCTGTGGACACTGAACATCTGTGAGGGAATCAGAAGAGGAGAACAGGACAGAATGGTCTTTGAGCACATTCAAGACAACCAGGGAAACCCAGAAACAACTGCAAGGACTTTAGAAGAGTATTGGTGTCCTGGTTATGTATTTAGGAGTCAGAGCCATTGAAATTTGAGTTATTACTATTAGTGGGACTTCATTTGCATCCAGAATCAGTTAAGACATAGGGATATTCAGATTATACAGTTATACAGTTAATGGCACAACACAGTAGAGTGATTGAGAAAGACAAACAGAAACACGGAACTGGAGCAAAGATCACAGGTCACATATGAATAGATACATTTTGATGTCATAGAAACAGTGGTTAAAACAACAATAACAAAATAATAACACTATATCAAGACAAGCAAGGGTCAAAGTTGGAGTCTTAAGGAGTGTTCACATTTAGACTCAAGGGGAAGAAACAGCAGAAAAGACATTAATTTAAGGAGAAGCAAAATAGAGAAATAGCAAGAATACAAAGAGAGCATTCAAAAACACCTAAGGGTATTCAATAGTGCCAAATTCTACAAAAAGAATAGGAAAGGTGCTAAGAAAAATTTTTAAAAGATGAATTTGTTTAAAGGATAGGTAGGAACTACAAAAGGAAAGCATCATTAGTGTGACAGAATATGAAGTTAAGTTTTATGGTGCTATAAGGGAATTCAGATGAAACAGTTTTAGATAAGTTACCTTGAGCATTGGGCCAAGAAAGCAAAGAGGAAGCTAGGATGCTGCTAATATATGTGCCTATCACAGAGCCGGCAATTAAATAGGCACTTATTAATTTTTAAATAAATGAATAAATAACTTGATGAGTGAATAAGAATTTAGCTTTGTTTTATAATGAGGGAAAGCAGAGGGGAGGAGCCTATGAGAAGAGAATAATTGGTTACTGGAGACAGGAGGGATAATGATGAGGGTAATATATGGAGAGAGAGGGAATTAGACCTGGAATGTAGAGAGGTGTGCACTTCCTTTGAAGCAATAAGATAGATATAACTCTTTTTGATGTTTCAGGATGATTAAGCCGTATATAAGAGTTAGTACTTGATTACTTCAATCTCCTCTGAGAGACTGGGGGCAAGGAAATTAGAAAAACTCGTGGGGCTATAGTGTAACAGATCTGGAAATGACTCACATTTTTGAAATTTTGATCATAAAATGTTAGCCCTCCCAAAGCAGGGACATTCTATTTTAAGATCTATTCTACCTCTCCTCCTCCATCTCCCACCCAAACATGCCGTTAAAAGACTAAGGACACAAATGCAAATAGAGGAGAATTTACAGATTTACAGGAAACTGATGTTAGGCAGCAAAGGTGTCTAGTTAGGGTGGCTTTGCAGGTGTAGGTAAAATTTTGGCTATTGATGGCACCCAACTAGAGACCTCTGATGGGTTCCTAACTTCAGATTCTTGCCACATAGAATTTTACCAAAATTGACATGTGTTCAAGGCATTTGTCAGTCTTTGTTGGCCTTTTTACACTCACACAAATGGCCCTGCATAAATTTTAGTAAGGTGCTAAAAGCAACCCTTAAGCGCAATGTTAAATTGCCTGTGTTCTAGGCAAAACATTCTGACATAAATTGCAGCAATGTTTCCTTAGGTCTGTCACCCAAGGCAATAGAAATAAAAGCAAAAATAAACAAATGGGACCTAATCAACTTATAAGCTTATACACAGCAAAGGAAACCATAAACAAAATGAAAAAACAACCTACAGACTGGGAGAAAATATTTGCCAATTATGCAACCAAATCGGGGTTACTTTCCAAAATATACAAACAGCTCATACAACTCAATAACAAAAAACCAAACAACCCAATCAAATAAATGGGCAGGAGGCCTAAATAGACATTTTTCTAAATAAGACACTCAGATGGCCAATAGGCACATGAAAAGATGCTCAACATTGTTAATCATTAGAGAAATGCAAATCAAAAGTACAATGAGGTACCACCTCACACCAGTCAGAATAGCCACCATTAAAAAGCCTACAAATAACAAATGCTGGAGAGGATGTGGAGAAAAGGAAACCTTCCTACACTGTTGGGAATGTAAATTGATGCAGCCACTATGGAAATCAGTATGGAGATTCCTTAAAAATTAAAAATAGAGTTGCCATATGAGCCAGCAATCCCACTTCTGGACATATATCTGGAGAAAACTTTAATTTGAAAAGATACATGCACCCCAATGTTCATAGCAGTACTATTTACAATACCCAGGACATGAAAGCAACCTAAATGTCCACTGACAGAGGAATGGATAAAGATGTGGTATATAAACACAATGGGATACTACTCAGCCATAAAAAAAGAATGAATTAATGCCATTTACAGCAACGTGGATGCAACTAGAGATTATCTACTAAGTGAAGTCAGAAAGACAAATACCATATGATATCACTTATATGTGTAATCTAAAATATGATGCAAATGAACTTATTTATGAAATAGAAACAGACTCACAGACCTAGAAAACAGACTGGTGGTTACCAAAGGGGAAAGGGGAAAGGGGTGGGGAGAGATAAATTAGGAGTTTGGGATTACCAGATACAAACTACTACATATAAAATAATAAACAAGAAGTTCCTACTGTATAGCACAGGGAACTATATACAATATCCTGAAATAAACCATAATAAAAAAGAATATGAAAAAGTATATATAACATATATAACTGAATCACTTTGCTGTATACCAGAAACTAATATAACATTATAAATCAACTATACTTCAATAAAAAATTAAATTCCCTATGTTCTACTAACAATAAAAATTTAATAAGCATATTTTAAATTGAATACCTGATAGTATTTACATGTGTTTTTCATTTATCTTAAGTAACATATTTTTACCTCAAATTACATTTGTATCCATCACCCTTTCACCATGGAAAAAGCCTAACAACCTATATTTTTAACCACAAAGGTGTAAAATTTACTTTAGCAATTCCAGAAGGGAAAGA
>NW_006769434.1:311106-311419 GCF_000442215.2 Lipotes vexillifer
GGAAAGAGCATATGAGAAACTCATACCCAGGGTTCCCTTACCTCCAAAAACACGAAAGTTGAAAAATGTAATTTTAAAAAAACTAAAACAGCCAAGAGAAGAAGAGAGAAATGAGTATTACAGAGATCTGTTTCTGGAGAACTGGGCTAAAATTTAAAATAATTTTCCTGAAGAAATTATGCCATAACTGACATCTAAGTATTGTTTGAATAGTACTGCTCAATAAGTGATTCCATAATAAGAGTTTTGGACCATCCTGGGACTGCAACCACAATTTAACACCATTACTGCGCAAAAACAAAAAGGCATTCCT
>NW_006769434.1:311429-341369 GCF_000442215.2 Lipotes vexillifer
ACAAACAACTATAAGTGATGCAGTCACTACAAACCATTTTGTGATAGCCCTTCTTTACACTCTGGGCATAGCCAATGTAAGACTCTAGGCTCTAGGCTATCTCAGGAAATGAGATGGCAAATAGGTTTTATTCCATGTGCCAACTTCAATTAGTTGGTGTGTTATGCTAAGAAGTACTGTTATTCATTATTTATGTCTTTCATGGACATGACCGAGAGTAAGATGGTACTAGTACCATCTCTTTTAGAAGATGGAGAGAAGTGAGGACAGAGAAAGTGAACTGAAGGGTTTTGTTTTCTCCCATATTAATTAATTTACAGCATTTATCTTCAAAAAGGAGACATACAAAGGAGTAGCTGACATGTGAAATAGGTGTGAAATAGGAGAACTTCCCCACAATAGCCCCCTTCTGTGTCTCTCAGGCTGATGATGAAAAAAACAGAGAGGTTGAGGCCAAACTCACTGAGGCAACCAGAGGTGGAAAAAAAGGGAATAGCAATCTAACAGTTCCCAAGTCAGTGTAGAAATTCTTGAAGTTCAGACACTTTGGAGAATATGACTTGGAGTGACTTCATGTGTACTAAAAGAAGATTCAAGATCAGAATTTCATTGTCGCCATAACTAAAGTTGACAAATGATAACTTTGTATTTTCTTTTTTCATAAGCAAACTTATTTCTATTCTATAGCATTTTAAACAGGAGCTTGCTAGTTAAAGAGAGAAAATTAATTTGAGGCAAATAATTAGAAGCACCATTTCTATTTAAAAAATTTTCAAACAAATAAAGAAACCCAAAGACCATTAGTTTTGACTTGGTGTCTTGGCCTGCACCAACAAAAGCAACAACTAATTGCATCTTCTGTTGATCACTGTTATTATAAATGGAGTACAGATCTGAATAAAAGATACAGTTGACCTTTGAACAACATGAGGGTTGGGGCACTGATCTTCCACACAGTCGAAAATCCACATGTAATGATAGTCGGCCCTCCATATTCACAGTTCTCTGTATCTGTGAATTCAATCAACCATGGACCGTGGAGTACTGTAATATTTACTATTAAAAAATTTGCATGTAATTGGACCCGGGCAGTTCAAACTGGTATTGTTCAAGGGCCAACTGTATTTCTTAACAAAGCAAGATAAAATAAAAACAAAAATTTCAAGCAATACCTGATGGCTAAATGAGGCCAGCATTTTAGTAGGCAAAGAGCAAAGGAATAAACCTCTCTCTATGCATTTGTTCCTTGTATGGACATGAAACTAAAATTTACAATTAAGTCATGATATTTAATTTCATTTTGGGTGTTACATATAAGCTTTGATTTCTCATCACTTTTGACATAACTTTCAACCTAAATATGTTAAACTTTATTTTTTAAGAAAATTTATTAAGAAATCACTTAGAAGAAGAAATTCAAACTGATACTCATTTTCTCAAAAATTACTTAGTATGGAATTAGTTTTAGGAAAGATAGAACCATTAGTTCTCAAGCCTATATATCACATTAGTGACTTTTAAAAGATACACATATGCACATATTCATTCTTTTTCAGATTCTTTTCTGATAAAGCTATTCCCAGAATATTGAGTAGAGTTCCCTGTGCTATACAGTAGGCCCTTTTTGTTTATCTATGTTATATATAGTAGTATTCGTATGTTTACCCCAAGTTCCTGATTTATCCCTACCCCCCACCTTTCCCCTTTGGTAACCATAAGTTTGTTTTCCAAGTCTGTGAGTCTGCCTCTGTTTTGTAAGTTAGTTCATTAGTATCAATTTTTAGGTTCCACCTAAAAATTGTATATATTTTTTCAAAGTCTCACATAATTAATCATTACTAGCTCTTTTGCATTCTGAAATAAATATTTTGGTTGCTAACCTAATTATAATTTTGGTTGCTAATCTAATTATAATTTAAGACTAAAGAAAGAGATCAAAATAATCTATGGAAGTAACTGGAGCTAGATCACTGCTGGTAGAATTTATATTTTATAACAGTTATTAATAGTTATCATCACTTTATGAAGCAGATTTAATGTTCTGGTGGATTTTGTAAAGTTGTGAGATTGCCCATTTTATGTGGTGTTCCTTACACAAGTCTCTACAGTTGCAAAACTTGTATATCTACACCAATTAACCAAATATTTGTAAATATTTAATGTCCACTCAAACATCCTCTGGCTTATTACTAGTGAGTACTTATGCCAACTCATCAAGTCCTTTGTCAGGAATTCTCATATGAACAGTTGAGTATTCTAAACATCAACAATATTTTTTTAAATGCAAAGTAATTCCTAAGTAAACTTGCACATCTTGTCAAAGATTGCGTAAAAGTAGTGCTAGAGAATGACTTGAATCATATCAAGACTCTTCACAAATGAAGATTTAACCAAGCTATACCAGTTAACTGAAGAAGGGAATGAGCAAGAATGATGAAAGTTTTCAAACAGAATGATTTGAATATCAAAGAATCAACAGTGGTCTTTAGGAGAATTTATAAAACTCTCAGATTTTTTGGGGGGGATAGGGGTGCATAAGTTGCCCTCTCTAAGGTCACATGGCAAAAGGCAAAGGTGAAATACAGGAATTAGTAGTGGGTTATCAATTTGTCAGCAAAATTACATTCAAAGTCCATCATTAAAATTAGGATGAAACTTTGGTTTATACACAATAAACATGTTTTCTTTATTTTTCAACATATAAGCCAAATTAAACATTTCTCATTAGTCACAATAAAAATTTTATTTCCATTTTCAATGGATTCTACTGGTGACTATACCAGGTAATAATTATTCTCAGGTAACAAAGGGTTTCTTTTATGTCATTTACTTTTACCAGATAAATCAAAACCTCTTTGAGGTTATTTTTTGGTTTTGTTTGAGGGAAGGTAAGGCACAGACAATCAGAAGTTTAGCATGCCTACATGTTTTTTTTAATACAGTTCATCATAAGTCTCTCTTAGTTAACCAGGGCTTCTATTCATCAAAACATTATGTAAATTCAGGGTTGCTATAGAATAGTAAGAACTAATAACAACTTAGCTTAAATGTATATGCATTATGACTCAGACTTTGCTTAAATATATTGTATTTTTGTGGGGGCAAAAGTGTGTGTGTGTGTGTGTGTGTGTGTGTGTGTGTGTGTGTGTGTGTGTAAAGAAAGAAATTTAGATGTGTAGCAATACTGATAGGGGTATATATGAATAGAAGGAGAGGAAAATATTAAGTATGAGGATTTTCATAGGGTTCAGAAATACATTTCTTTTCCTATTTCATCAGTTTACTTTTATTGCTGTCATCTGTCCTAGAGTAAAATGGCTACTTGATAAATGCCCTAAATAAACATGACCAAATAGATTATTTTCCAGATTATATATATTTCATATTTGACACTTTTAATTTGAGGGACATTACTAATCTTCACAGACTATAAACATATGCTTTTGTTCATTTATCAGTTTATCTGTTTTCTTATAAGAACAAATAACCAAAGTACTGGTATAACATGAAGCTATTTTGGCCCAGTTAGTGGGCTCTCACATAAAAGCTCAACTACCTTGATCATCTGGAGAAAAGGGATTCTCTCGTCTCTGAGACAAGGTATCTCTGTTTTCTGAAACAAGTTTCTGAAAATCAGCATTTTACAGACATGCTTCATTTTTCTCTAATTTCAACAGCAGGCAGTAGCAATTTAATAAAATGTGAGTAGACCTGGAATTTCTGATTTTCTTCCAATTTAGCGAATTCTTACTGCTGATTTCAGTAAACCTGAACTTTTTCTCTCTAGGTTCCTGGCAAAACGGCTTTCTAAAAATTTTGTTGGAAATATGTAATCAGAACTTCCTTATAAGCAAGATAAACAAGGACACTGAGTTTAACAGGCACTGGTTGAACCCAATTTGACTGTCATATGCAAATCTCAGAAGTTTAAGGGAAAGTGTACAGTACAGAAGTGTTTTTTTTCATCTGACTAAATAGACAAGTAAAGGATTAATAGCCAGAGGAGAATGACTGAGAAACTTCATTTGTGTTTAAGTTTTGGGATTTATGTTACTTCCAAAATTGCTTAGTTTTAAAATTATTTGGGGGGATGTCAAATGAAAAATACCTGTAGTATATCTACCTTGCTGAATTACATTGGCAGTTGACCAAATGTAGAAATTTTAAGGACCAGGTGGTTATAACAGATTTAAAAAAAAAAAAAAAATGGAATTTCTTGTTCTCAGTGTCAAAGGAAATAGATTTTCTGGAAGCAGAATCTTATATCCCATAACAATATTTCACTTGCAACAGAAGATAAGTTTATTAGTGACAAAGGTAAATTTTAATTATGAAACAAGGCATCTGAACTGGTAAGTTGAAATAAATCTCCTAAATTTTGTAAAGTTTTAAAAACATAATTAATTCCTCTGGAGCAAATGTAGCACAAAGACAGATTTCTGGAGAAAAGAGCTTAATATAGTAAATGACAAACATCTCTTGCTTTGATATGAGACAAAACTTTTTCTACAAGTCATAGTTAGAATATTTATGGAAACAATTCCTTGGATCTCTACAACCACCCAGAAAAAAATATCAGGAGGGAGAACTTGATGCCCAAATTGTTCAGGTTCTACGTTTATCTTTGGGGACAAAGAGACTTCTGAAGGAATTTTTTTTCTAGTAAATTAAAAAGTAATGACCACAATTGTTACCATTAAATCTGAGATGATGCTGGAAATTTGAACACATTGTCTTCCTCACACATGTCATATGGAGAAAAGGTATTCCTTTCCTACCTTTTTTTTCCACAAACCACTGAACAACAGAAACAGCCCACAATCCCCATTTCAGGGTGGGCAGTAAAGTATGTACATAAGAAGCACCCCATGAATATCCCATTGGCAGCTTCCTGTCATTTTTTCTTTACCATTCTGCATGTGAGATTAGAATTGAGGCCACTTTATAAAGACTCAAGGATGGGGAGAGAGAGGGCATGAGCAGTGGGTGAGGAACAAAAGACCAATGGAGAGGGAAACTGTTTTCTTCTGCTAAAAAAAGCAGTTGCTAAGATTTTGTGATGCTATAGCCCCCATTGCTTGTCTAGGGGAAGAGAGAATCTGTCTCAAAAAGAAATCAACAAAATCAAATGCAAACTATTCCTAAACACTAGTCCCTTCTCTCAAGTTTGAACCAGAGGGCAATTGAGCATTTTCCTGAGTCTGTAGGGTAATTTGTGTTTGTCTTTTCATGAGAATCAAGAAACACAAATCTGCTACTCCCAGCAACTTCCCCATGAGGTAATGGAAGGGTGCCCAGTTTGCTGTGGGACATTATCCAGCTTTTTCATCTGTGAATTTTCCCTCCATCCAGTCTCCCTTCTCCCCCTGTTCTGCTCTCTCTCCCCTCTCCCTCCCTCCCCCTTCCTCCTTCTGTGAAGATAAAATGATCTAGCATTCAAATCCTCAGTAAACGAAGATCATTTTTTCTTGGTTTAATAAAGAGGAAGGAGGCAATTTGTTCCCTACCCCTCCTCCTTAGAGTGTCTTCTAGAAAACACAAGAGATTCAACCTTTTGATTTTCAGTGCAAGATCTAAGACCTTCTGACTACTGTAACTGTAAACCCATGTCGCTGAAATTAACCTTGAAGTCTCTCATAAGATATGCAGGAGATAATTACAAATGAGTCTTCTTGTCTCTCAAGGAGATAAGTCTTAATTTTTTCTATTATACTGTAAAAATTTGTGTGAAATTCTGTCCAGATTTTATACTCAATTTCATGCTAGCTTACATGCTTGTAAATCTGATAATGCTTGCTCAGTATTAAACTGTGTTCTTTCATCTATATTGTTAAGGAGGTTGTTTTATTTCCCCAATCGTTCCTTCCTTCCCTCCCTCCCTCTTTTAGCATTCTTCTTTCTTTCCACAAATATTTACTAAGCAGATAACACTATAATAAGTAAAAAAGACTTAGAGCATGGCAACCAAAACAAAAAGGTTAAAAACAAAACAGTCACATTTGTTTCAGTATCTTTAACTTCTGCTTCAAGTCTTTAAAGCACAAGTTTTGTTTTTCTTGGTAAATTAGGTGTTATTTTAACTAACTTTTTTTTTTTTTTATTGCAACCACCCATTTATTGTTTATCCAGAAAATATACTTTTGCTGCATGCATTATTTTTAGTTCTGGTTGCAAGAATTCTGACAAAATACCTGTAATTCTGTTGTTTTGGCATGGCTCGTGGTGCATTCTCCAATATGAATGATTCATGAGGCTTGTAAACACCTGTGCTTGAAAGGGGAAGGATTCAATTCTAAGAAGTTGAACATTTCACTGCCATCAATCAACTAAGTCTAAGTGCTTCCCTTGAGTGCAAGCTTTCTTACCCTTCTACCTTTTATCTTTTAAAATCATAACCAAAGCTAATTTTTTAAAAGCAGGATATCTTGAGTTAAGATTGCAGAGTAGTAGGAGGACATGGAATTCATCTCTCTCCACGAATGCATAGGAATACATCTACAGATTCAAAAGTTCTCACAGAACACCGGCTGAACACTAGCAGAAGATCTTGGACACCAGAAAGGACTCTAACTGGGTAGGATGAAAAAAAAAGAAGGGAGAAGGAAGAGGAGAGGAAGTGGGATGGGACCTGCACCCTGGGAGGGGGGAGCTGAAGCAGAGGAGAGATTCCCGAATTCAGGGAAACCCCTCCCTGATGGTGAAGTCTATTGGGACAGAAGGGAAGCATTTGAGCCTGTCAGAAGAGGGTGAAGTGGCCGATCTGTGGCAGATGGGACAAAGCGAGAAATACACAGACATTCTGTACCATGCACTATGTGCCCTGGACTGGGCCGTGTGTTCACAGGTGTGCAAGGGGGCTGGGAGCTGGAGCGTGAGGACTGGAGAACAGGCCCAGAGTGAGAACTGCTGCTGGCTGTGGGGAAACTGACTGAGGGGACATGAGGGAGAAATCTGCAGCAGGGAATGCTACAGAGGAAGACTGGACTGCCATGGAAGCAGGGCGCTACTGCTAAGTCACATGCAGGGGGAGGAGCCACTATTGTAATCTTTCTCTCCCAACATGCCAGCACCTGCCTATGGACAATAAAAGCAGCTCTCTCAGGGCTGGCTCTCGTGTGCCGGCCACCAAGCAGTAGAAAAAGCCCCCTCAGGGCTGGCCCTCACACGCCTGCTGCCGGGTGCCAGAAAAGGCCCTCACTAGGGCCATATCTCTTGTGCCCTTGGCCGCTGGCTTCCCTTCACATTTGGCACCACAGGGGCTCCCGTGATCCAAGCAGTCGTACCACCTCTGTGCCCAGTCTTCACTGTGGCACACCCAAGAGCTCCAAGGCAGCCTCAGTACCAGACTCCTGTGGGTGGACCACACACAGAGGTGGGGATAAAACCAAAGCTGAATCCCAGGGACAGGGCAACTAAGGAAGAAGATCAAAAATCTTTCCATCAGCTGTACAAGCTGCAGATTAAATCCCCATGATCAGCTAAGTAGACCCTGTATCTATGGAATATCTGAGTAGACAATTAGTGTTCCCACAAATGAAAACAGTCTAGTTCTGGCAGCTGTGGACTTTGGGGGCATCACACGCAGGAACTGGACCAGAGTCTGCGTGGTCCCCACAGGACTCACAGCAGGTCCAAAGACAAGCCCAGAGGCAGAGGAGGGCCTCCTGGGGAGGCAGAGGTGGGCTGTGACTCACGGCATGTACAAGGACATCTACAGCTGAGACCCCAGGGAAACATAATTATTACTAATATTTTTATTATGCTTTGATTCATTCTGTTGTTGGTTCTGGCTTTTTTTTTTTTTTTTGGTATTTGTTATTTAGTCTCTTGGGATCCTCAATGTTTTATAACATATTTTTTATTTTTTTATATATTTCTATTTTTACTTTGCTTTTCTGTTGTTCTGTGTTCTTTTCCCTTATTTTTCTTGTTTCTTTAATACATTATTATTTTTTTATATTTCCATTTCTACTTTGCTGTTCTGTTGTCCTATGTTTTTCCTTTTATTATTATTTCTTAATCATTTTTATCAGTTTGTACTGTTTGCTTGCCTTACTCTTCAGTTGGCACCCTGCTTTGGTTTTGTTTTTAGGTTTTGTGTTTTTGTTAGTTTTGATTCTAATTGTTCAATTTTGTTTATGGGTCCCTCTGCTTGTCTGATTGCTCTCTTGCTTTTTGTTTTATTTGGTTCTGTTCTTGTTTCTTTTGCATGTGTGTGTATTTCCTTGTTTCTGTTTTTGTTTGATTTTACATTTTACCATTTCTCTGGGGTTTTGTCTTTTTTTTCTTTCATATACTTTCTATATTCCTATTTCTACATTGTTTTTCTGTTGTTCTGTCTTCTCTTTTTCTTTATTATCATTTTTGTCAATTCATTTTGTGTCTTTGCTTCATTCTTCAATTGGCATTCTGCTTTGGTTTTGTTTTTTGTTTTGTGTTTTTGTCAGTTTTCTGTTTAATTGCTTGATTCTTGGGTTCTTTTGTTTGTCTGGTTGTTTTCTTGCTTTTTGTTTTATTTGGTTCTGTTTTTGTTTCTTTTGTGTGTGTGCATGTTTCCTTGTTTCTGTGTTTTTGTCTGATTTTACTTTTTACCATTTATCTGGGGTTTTGTTATTTTTTTTTTTTTTTTAATCCCTTTATTACCAGGATGAGTGACTTGCAGCATCTTGGTTCCTTGACCGGAAGTTGGGCCTGAGGCTGGGAGTACCAAGTCCAGGATGCTGGATCACTAGAGAATTCCTGGCCACAGGGAAGATTAATCACTAAGAGCTCTCAAGGAGGCCTCTATTTGAATCCAAGACCCAGCTCCACCCAACTGCCAGCAGCTCTCAGTGCTGGATGCCTCACACCAAACAACAAATAAGACAGGAACAAAAACCCACCCACAGACACCCCAAAACATACCACCTGACATGGCCCTGTTCATCAGAGGGAAGACTCAGCTCCACCCACCAGAACTCAGGCACCAGTCCCTCCCATCAGGAAGCCTATGCAAGCCACTGGACCAACCTCACCACTGGGGGCAGAGAACAGAAGCAAAAGGAACTACAACCCTGCAGCCTAGGCAAAGGAGACCTCAAATACTGTAAATTAGACAAAGTGAGAAGACAGAGATATATCGTGCAGGCAAAGGAGCAAGATAAAAACCCACAAGACCAATTAAATGAAGAGGAAATAGGCAAATTACCTGAAAAAGAATTCAGAATAATGACAGTAAAGATGATCCAAAATCTCAGAAATAGAATAGAGAAAATACAAGAAACATTTAACAAGGACCTAGAAGAACTAAAGAGCAAACAAACAATGAACAACACAATAACTGAAAATAAAAGTACTCTAGAAGGAATCAGTAGCAGAATAACTAAGGCAGAAAAATGGATAAGTGAGCTGGAAGATAGAATGGTGGAAATAACTTCCCCAGAGCAGAATAAAGAAAAAAGAATGAAAAGAATGGAGGACAGTCTCAGAGACCTCTGGAGCAACATTAAGCACAACAACATTTGAATCATAGGCATCCCAGAAGAAGAAGAAATAAAGAAAGAGTCCGAGAAAATATTTTAAGAGATTATAGTCAAAAACGTCACCAACATGAGAAAGGAAACAGTCAATCAAGTCCAGGAATATCAGCTGATCTTTCAGCAGAAACTCTACAGGCCAGAAGAGAGTGGCAAGATATATTTAAAGTGATGAAAGGGAAAAATCTACAACCAAGATTACTCTACCCAGCAAGGATCTCATTCAGATTCAATGGAGAAATCAAAAGCTTTACAGACAAGTGAAAGTTAAGAGAATTCAGCACCACCAAACCAGCTTTACAACAAATGCTAAAGGAGCTTCTCTAGGCAGGAAATACAAGACAAGGAAGACTTACAAAAACAAAACAATTAGGAAAATGGTAATAGGAACATACATATCAATAATTACCTTAAATGTAAATGGATTAAATGCCCCAACCAAAAGACACAGATTGGCTGAATGGATACAAAAACAAGACCCGGATATACGTTGCCTGCAAGAGACCCACTTCGGATCTAGGGACACATACAGACTGAAAGTGATGGGATGGAAAAAGATATTCCATGCAAATGGAAATCAAAAGAAAGCTGGAGTAGCAATTCTCATATACTTTAAAATAAAGACCTTTTTGACCCACCTCCTAGAGTAATGGAAATAAAAATAAACAAATGGGAACTAATGAAACAAAAGCTTTTGCACAGAAAAGGAAACCATAAACCAGATGAAAAGACAACCCTCAAAATCAGAGAAAATATTTGCAAACAAAGCAAATGACAAAGGATTAATCTCCAAAATATATAAACAGCTCATACAACTCAATATCAAGAAAACAAACAACCCAATCCAAAAATGGAAAGAAGACTGAAATAGACATTTTTCCAAGGAAGACATACAGATGACCAAGAGGCACATGAAAAGATGCTCAACGTTACTAATCATTAGCAAAATGTAAATCAAAACCACAATGAGGTATCACCTCACATGGGTCAGGATGGCCATCATCAAAAAATCTACAAACAATAAATGCTGGAGAGGGTGTAGAGAAAGGGGAACCCTTCTGCACTGTTGCTGGTAATGTAAATTGATACAGGCACTATGGTGACCCGTATGGAGGTTCCTTAAAAAACTAAAAATAGAACTACCATATAACCCAGCAATCCCACTACTGGGCATATAACCTAAGAAAACCATAACTCAAGAAGAGTCATGTACCACAATGTTCATTGCAGCACTATTTGCAATAGCCAGGACATGGAAGCAACCTAAGTGTCCAGAAGCAACCTAAGTGTCCATCGACAGATGAATGTATAAAGAAGATGTGGCACATATATACTATGGAATATTACTCAGCCAAAAAGAGGAACGAAACTGAGTTATTTCTAATGAGTTACATGGACCTAGAGTCTGTCACACAGAATGAGGTAAGTCCGAAAGAGAAAAACAAATACCGTATGCTTATGCGTATATATGGAATCTAAATAAACGGTACTGATGAACCTAGTGGCAGGGCAGGAATAAAGATGCAGACTTAGAGAATGGACTTGAGGACACAGTGGGGGAAGGGGGAGCTGGGACGAAGTGAGAGAGTAGCATTGACATATACACTACAAAATGTAAAACGGATGGCTAGTGGGAAGCTACTGCATAGCACAGGGAGATCAGCTCGATGCTCTGTGATGACCTAGAGGGGTAGGATAGGGAGGCTCAAGAGGGAGGGGATATGGGGATATATGTATACCTATAGCTGATTCACTTTTTTGTACAGCAGAAACACAACAATGTAAATCAATTATACTCCAATAAACATTTAAAAAATAAAACTTTTAAATTAAAAATTAAAAAAAGGTACAGACTATTATGTATAAAATAAACTACAAGGATATATTGTACAACACAGGGAATACAGCCAATCTTTTATAACTATAAATGGAATATAACATTTAAAGATTGTTAATCACTATATTGTACACCTGTAACTTTCATCAACTATACTTCAATAAATATATTTCTGTTATCCTGTTTTTATTTATTAAATCAGTGATTAATTTTAAGTGTTTATAGCTTATTACAAATATTAGAATATTTATTTTATTCTAGTCATGTTTGAAGTTAACCAACTCACTTGACTATATATATATATATATATGATATATATATATATATCTCATATATATTGACTAAAATGGTCTTAACTTTCCCTTCGGATTGACTAAATTTTACATAGATTTTTTCCCGAATATCAGCCCCGACCTCAATTTTTTAGAGCATTTACTTTAGTAAACTTTCAACTATAAATTCTTTCTCTGCTCTTTGAGATGTAAATCTTCTAGCCTCTTACCAGTTTTGTTTTTTTTTTTTTTTTTGGCGGTACACGGGCCTCTCACTGTTGTGGCCTCTTCCGTTGCGAAGCACAGGCTCCGGACGCTCAGGCTCAGCGGCCATGGCTCACGGGCCCAGCCGCTCCGCGGTATGTGGGATCTTCCCAGACCGGGGCACGAACCCGTGTCCCCTGCATCAGCAGACGGACTCTCAACCACTGCGCCACCAGGGAAGCCCTTACCAGTTTTTAAACCCAGGGCTGTCTCTCTCAAGGACCTGAGAACCATCCCTTTAAAATGTAATCCTCAAGGAAGATAGGCACCTTGCCTTAAGTCTCTGTGAGAGGTTAGAAGCTTAACTTTGATAAGTGCCAATTAGCAAACACAGATGACCTAATCACATTGACCAACTTCCCTGATAAAGTTTTCCACTACTTTTTCACTAGCTCATGCCAGGGTTGAAAAACTCTTCTGCATTTGTTTCAGTGGAGTCGATATATGTATGATAAATATAATTTTATATACATAAACGGACTTGCTATAAAATTTACATATTTATACATATTCCTTTATATATATTTATACATATATTTATACATATATTTTATATACATACTTTATATGTATTTATACACACACACACTAACATAACACACATAGAGCAAATCTAGAGGCTCTGCGGTTTGGCGTCGAGTTACCCAGGAGTCCCTTCTGTCACCTGTGAGCAAAGAGAAGCTACTCCTATTTGGAGAAAGGTGAAAGTCAAAAAACAAAAACAACAAAAAGAAGAGACAATAACTGCTAATTGATTATCTGACTTTCACTTTTCACCATAACAAAATCCACAGGAATAAACACGCTTCTGTCTCAGTCTCCTCTCCCTCCTATGAGCCCCTGACTTCCCCAGACTCTCACAGGCTGATTTGATAGTGATGCTGCCTGCAACCTCTGCCCTTTCGTAGCTCCTGGGCATATTCTTGCTGGTTTATATTTAGATCAGGATTTTTAGTCCCCCCAGATTAACTGATACTATTGTCAATAAGTCCAGTATCCATTGTTCTAGGAATAAGCACTGAGGGCTTGTGTGGTCTTCGTACTTTAATATTTCCTATCTCCCTCATTACATGTTGAAATATTCTGGAGAAACCTGATTTCTGTCTTGGTTTCCCTCCTAGTATCCTTATTCCCTGCTGAGACTAGAGCTGTGCACAGAACTGTAAACCTAGCAACTGGATTACTGGGGACCCATTGTGAATAGACTCCTTATCTACATCGTAACACAATGTGACAAAGAATTGTCTTTCTTTGAATTTCTCTTGTATCTATCTCTGTTCTCTTAGTCTGTCACTCCAAGCTTACACTCCATACTCAAACTTGCTTCATTAGAATTCACAATGACTTGCTGATATAGTTAACTGGAAAAAAAAAAAGAAAAGAAAAACAATAAAAAGTCTCTCTGAAGTTGGGTTATTACATAGCCATTTTTCTGCCCTACACATCTCTCAAACATGCTGCTGATAATACAGCTTGACTGAGGTATAACACAAACATATAAAGAATACAAATAGATACTGATGAAAATACATCCTTTTTACTGTAAGCCTACTAATTTGTGGGCATTACATATACATTGTCTAATGTACAATAACGGCCATCCAACTCTGGTGCCATTATCCGCATTTTACATGTTGGTAATCTGAGTTTGAGATTCATACGAAAATCAGTTGGGTTAAGAGAACACAGTCAGTAAATACAGGAGCTGAAATTCAGATATAAGGCTAGTTTGGGCACAGATATTAATCTCTCTCTGTTGTGTCAAGAGACTCAGATGTTTATTGCTAAGAATTAGCACAGTCTTGCCAGAAGGAAAAATCCAACCCCAAAAGTGGCAGATATAATAAAAAAGGCAAAGCACTAGGAATCAGAATGCCTTGCAAATTAGTTGTGTGACACTGAACAAATCATCTAGCTATTTGGAATAGCAATTTCCTTATTAACTGAATAAGGAATTAGGAAAGTTGGTGATCTTACAGAACCGTTATAAATTAAAAATTATATGGTTCTTTCTGAAATTGCAATCTAAGATATTTCTTGGAAATATGCATCTAAAAAAAAGTTTATTGCCATTTCCTCTGGCAACTTCTGGAGATACATAATCCAGCGTTGTACAGAATAAAGTTAGAAAACTTGAGAAAAGAATAATATCTTTCCATGTGACCTTAAAAAAAATGTTTCTAAGTCCTCAGGCCTTTCTCCATTGATCCATGTAGCAGAGATAAAAATAAGAAATGTTGTTCACCTCAAGTTTGGTGTCAGAGAGGCTGCCTCTCTCTTCTTCCTGCCACATGCTTTGAGTGCCCTGGCATGAATTTGAGAAGTGGTTTTTCTTGCTCTCCAGCCAAATTGCTGTATACTGGTGGGAGAAAAATCCAAAAATCCGAATATCTAGCTCACAATTGCCTTCCATCTGCCCACCTAGTAGTTTTCAAGTTGAAAAAGTTTTCAGGCCCACATTCTCCAGGGCTATGAGAAGCCATTAAAAATGACAAGGATTGGGCTTCCCCGGTGGCGCAGTGGTTGAGAGTCCGCCTGCCGATGCAGGGGACATGGGGTTGTGCCCCGGTCTGGGAGGATCCCACATGCCGCGGAGCGGTTGGGCCCGTGAGCCATGGCCGCTGAGCCTGCGCTCAGCAACGGGAGAGGCCGCAACAGTGAGAGGCCCGTGTACCACAAAAAAAAAAAAAGACAAGGATTGTTGGAAATGGAGGAAATATATAGGATCAATGTAAGTTTGGCAGGCACAGCAAAACTACTTTCGCTTACACATATTAGGAAACCTGTTTGCAAAGCTGATCTGCTATGGAGAGCAGAAGTTCAAATGAAGTCAGCCAACTATTGGTAGGCTACCATACTCATTCAGTTATACCAGTGATAATGTCAGAACTGTTCATCTGCTGTCCAATTCCAATTCAACTAATGCTTACTAAACACCAGTGAAGCACACAAGAATTTTGTAGATGCCAGTAGGACTTACACAAAAAAAGCAAATTCAGATTTCCTCTTTATTATGATTTATTAGCATTATCCCCAAATAAACTTGCACAATTCTTTGCCTCCATTACAAAATCAAGAGAGACTCATCCTTTTAACTTACTAATCACTGACTTCATCTCTACGTATAAACTTAAATATTAACATGGTTATAATAATCCTACAACTTTCTACAAATCAGTCAAAAGCATCCTAAATGAGAGAAGAGCTCTCTAAATATCACAAGCAGTTTTTCTTCTATTTCAAATATATATGTATTTATGCAAGCAACAGAGAAAGAATGCAAAATAAAGAGAGAGTACAAACATGTACAAACCAATTAAAATATAAGTCTGCAGCCTAGTGGTTTGAATGTTATGTGAAAATATACTCTTACCCTCGTACAAAAGAGATGGGACAGTAATCACAAATGTGATATTCTCATTAGACCAACTTATTTGGCCTTTGGCAAGGAGTAGATGATTTGTAAGGAAAATAATCTTTTCAATTGTAGGACTTAGGAGTAAGTCTTATTGCCAATAGTCTGTCAAACTTCAGTTAAGAATTTTAGCTGAACTTCTACAAGTCTAAAGCTCATTCTATTAACATAACCTTTAGAATGGCCTTAAACTCTGGGTTTATAATTTCAGTGGAATCATACTTTTTACAAAATATATGTTATAGTTGCAATTTTTAAAAAATGACTGCAATTCAATCAAGGCAAATGATATTTTAAAAAAAACAGAAAATTCTTTGTCAATCCTTAAATATAAAAGTGCAATCACATTAAAAAAATCTAGGGATGAAAAAACATTCTTAAGGAACTAATGAAATAGGAGTTTAAAATGATAATCTTTCTACCTTGCTTTTGGCTAAGGCCCCAAAGGCTGAGAACAATAGGGAAGATGCCAAGTACCCATATAGTCTACAGTGAGATGTCAGTTCACCAATGCTAGAGCATGAGAAATGTTTCTCAGATTCTACAAGGTCAGCCACCTCACCTAAAAAATTCTTTTGAAAATTTAAAGGTTGATAGTGACAAAAAGGATTTCCTTGGCAAGTCTTGTCAGTGAGCTAGCATTACTCCATTGGAGGGGGGCGAGAATGCTTCCATCTACATTAATCCTAATGAAGGGGGCTTCTCAAGGGCTCTCTATATATCTTCCATAATTTAGTTGATGCAGAGGACTGGTGTTTGAAGCATACCTCAGGAATTTAAAATTAAGAGGCTATACCTACCAGGCTGAACAACAGAGTTTGGGGAGAGAGAGTCAAAGAAGACCATAGTTTGGTGGTAGAATTTCAAATATATTAGTAATTGCATTAAATGCAAATGCAGTTGGTATTCCAGTAAAAAGACAAAGACCTTCAGACTGTATAAAAATGCTTTTTGATACATTAACAGCACAAAATTAGAGAAAAACTGAAACTAAAGGAATGAAGTAAGATATGCCATGCAAATATTAAAACATTAAACAGACACCAGGGGCAGGATCTATTTCTTCAGCAACTTTCCAATGGCTAATGTACACTATTACATGCCAAAATAAATCTGACTCTAAACCAGCTCAATACTTTTCCAAAAGAATATTCATCTAGATAAAATATAATAATATAAATATAAATATAGACAATCTTATTTTGCTACCCAGAGAAATAATCTTTTCCCAATATCCCCCCATGCATGATAGATGCAGAAGCAGTCTTACAAGCCAAAAACAATGGCAATGAGGGAAACAATTCATCGGAGGAAACTCTCAAAGGGAGAGTAGTATTTCTCCTTGGCCAGTAATATATTTATAGGAAGTTACACAGGGTGAGGATAAAGAGATGCAATATTTGACCTACTTTTGACAGCTTCCTAGTGTCAGTAGGTGAGTGTATGGGGAAACAGGCACTCCCAGATGCTGTTAGGAATACACGTGGTTTTGAGGATACTTGGCTATTTCAAACCCTTTTTGGTAGATGGATTGATTACTATTTACCAATGCTCAGTTTTTCTTTCCTGAGGGAAAATTATCCTTCCTTACCCCCTTGAAGCCAGTAATAGTCATATGACTTGCTTTGGACAATGAAATATGAGCAGAGATGATTGTGTCACTTCTGGACTTTAAGAGAAAAGGTAAGCCATAGTTGATTCTCATCATTTACAGTAGTTCTGTTCTATAAGTCTCTATGATTAGTGAAGTAGCAAATCCTAAGTCATTGGTCCTATAGGAGAAATACACAGATAGGTTTCTTTCCATCAACTGATCAATACAATGAATAATACATGTTTTACATATGTTTCTGATTAAAGACACATTATTGAATATATATTTCTTACAAATAATTAATTAAATGCAGTATTTCTTTACAGTAAAACAGGAGCTAAAAAGGTTTTTTTTGCTCCTGGATAACATGACTGTATATTTTTCAGCCTTGCAACAATTCTATCCACTATTCTTTTTTTTTTTCCTTTGGTTGTCCTCTCATGGATCCACAAATTTAACTATTTTTCATTTTTCCTATAGCTTTAGATGGTACTCTATAGCTTGAATCTTAATACTATTAGATGTTACTTTAGCCCTTTCTGTAGCAGTCTCACATACAGATAGGCAAATCTCCTCTTCCTTTTCCTGGATGTACTATATTGTTGATTCAGTAACACTGAACTCACAGCCAACAGCACTACAACTCAGGCCTGAATAAAGTTTATCAAACACCTTATTTTCTCCATAAGACACATCAAAGCCTTCTTATGCCTAGGAACATTAGACAGCACTTCAGCACTATGCTTGGGGCCATTTTAAAAAGCAAAATCACTGAAAACAAAGCACAAAGCATGAAAAAGTGGCACTAAATAGACCACAGTAAAAGTGACTTTACAGTAGGAGAGCTGAAGCAAGAGGGTACTGCATCACCTTGTTTGATCTCAGCTGAAAACGTGCACGTTGGGCAACTTGAATTTTTTGCCATTCTGTGCATGCCTGTGAATGACCACAAAAGCCCTTTGAGTATTGTTTTGGTGGTTGGTTACAAATAAATTTTAGCAAGTAGGCAAATTTTCAAACACAGACTATAAATGGGGACCGACTCCACAGCTTAATGTTCCAGACACTGGCTGCTTCATTACTCCAGGCATGTGTGGAGACCTCAACTGACTGTGGATGAACATGTAGCATTAGTCAATATTAAAATTTGTGTTTTATATCTCTTAAACTTTGGGGTTGCTGTTTACTGCAATGTAACCTAGACTACCCTGACTTAAACACTCCTTGACCTAGAAATTCCACTGCAAAATTATCTAACAAATATATGCACACATCTGAACTAAGACGTGTGAAGGGTATAGAATATTTATAGAAGGACACACAAGAAACCAGTAACTCTGATCACCTCTGATAATCAGGATTAGAAAACTGAAGTGACACTTTGTTCTCACTGAATATTTTTTAATTGTTTAAAATTGCATATATTGTTTTTTTAATAAAAAGGCAAAAATAAATTTAAAAATTAAAGTAATAAAATTTAAATAATGTATGTATTTTTTAAAAATTAGCCTTCAAGTTTTCTGTTAAAATTAGGGAAACATATGTTATGCTAGACTGAAAATTTCTAGGAGGCTTAGAAATTGTTATCTTTGTCAATGGATTATTTTATTATTAGGGGCCAATTATTTCATTACTTATGCAAAAGATGGATTTGAACTATTTTCATTCATTTTTAATCACTCCAAATTATTACTCATTTCTAGGGGCTAGCAGTTTTATTTTCTTTTTTGGAACCAAAAGCAGCATTAGGAAAAGATGGTAGCAGAAGAGTTGAGATGCCATCACAGCCCTGCTTCCTGGAGTCAGGACATTGATTGTGAGCCTAGTTTGCTCTCACTGGGCACCAACTCTGTGCAGCTTGCCTGTCTGGAAAGTCACTGGAACATCACTAAAAAGTATGAGAGAGAGGAAATTATTTTCTTCCAGAAATAGTGACTCATAATCTTTCGATAAATGTGAAAATGCTACCTCTTTGTAAAAATATTCTTCAGAATAAAAATGCATCTCATTTGTAAATTTTTCCTCACAAATTTTACAATTATTCATTAAATTAATTGAAAATTTAAGGTGACAACAGTATTCCAGAAAACATTTTGAAAATAAAAATACCCATAATTTTCTACCCTCACACTCATTCAACAAATTTTTCTATCAAAAACATTACTTTATTATAATCTTTCCATCTTGTCTACAAGTATCCATAGATTTACTGCATACAATTTGAGTCCACATATCTTTTTTCTACATTGCATTTTAGTCCAACTTGATTCAAAAAAAAAGTTGTCCGTTTATTGAACAATTTTCCTTACAGTTTACTTTGATAATATTCCTGTATCAGTGAGTCAATGCCACACTGTTCACATAAGCTCTCTCAAAATCAAACTTATGTATATTTATGTAAGAATAGTTGTATAAAAACAATTTATGTATATTTGTATAAGGAGACTATTTAGAAAATAGCATACTTTCAGGTAAATATACTTTTATAGAGAAATATGCACTGTATGTATATTTTATATGTGTGAAGAGAATGAATATGTAAATATGTATAGGTGTGTGTGTATATATACACATATATATACGTATATATACACACATAGTTAATATATATGGTGACAATAGTCAATGAAAGAATATGCAAAATGATTTCTTTTTAAATGTGTAAGAAAAAAAATCTACTCAGCACTATAGTTAAGAAAGTCTAAGGAAATAACTCCTATGTTTACATATATAAACTGATTTGACAACTCAAGTTGAATTTGGTTGTTTGGCACATTGTAAAATCATTTTTGAGCTGCTATCAACAATTATGCCCAGTGACACTGGGCTATTTTGGCACACAAACCAAACTTGATGACAATGATATAACTCAATCAAGGGATAAAACTGACCTTGTGTTTTACTATGAGCATAAAATCATCATTATTCATTTAAATCATCACTATGTACATAGAAAATGCCAGTCTGATACCTTACTCTAACCATAAAATTATCTATTATTTTCAGATTGTTTTCCATACATCCTATTAAGTTACAAAGGTTTGTTTCTAATATTCAGTACAAGGGAACAGAAGACTAATAAACAGGAGATGTGGTTCCAATTTGTTTAAATACATACAGTGCTCAAAAACTAATCAAAAACTAATCCTCATAAGGCATTAGAGGAAGCAGGAGATTTACTCCCTATTTGACTTTGTATTAGGTAAATTGCCTTCAGTTGAAAGAAATGAAAAAAAGGGCATTTAGTGGCTCAGGTAACCGAAAAATTAAAGATGTAGTCACCCAGTAATGTTAATAAGCTTCCGATTTCAATCTGACTCTCCATTCTTTTCCACAATATGAATTTTATCTAAACCTGAACATCCTTGTGTTCTCAGGTTAGATACCAGTTTCAACCAGAGTTACATGTCTCTTTATACATAATAAAGGAGGGCAGAAATAGGTTCTCTTCCTGCAACCACCACATAAAGTCTTGGACTTTCTTGAGCCAACCAGTTCCCTCGTCAACCTCTGAATGTGAGGATCAGGGGAATGTGACCCTCTGATTTGGTTAGGTGTTTGTATGGAATTAATCCCACCCATGTCACATGGTTGGAAAATCTTTAAATCTGATAGAAAAAGAGAAGAGGTAGGAGGAGGAGACAAGATGGAAGAGTAGAAAGACTTGAGCTCATCTCCTCTCACGAAAATACCAAAATCAAAACTAACGGCTGAGCCATTGACAAAAAAGGACTGGAACCTACCAAAACAGATATTCTACTTCCAAAGACAAAGAAGAAGCCACAATGAGATGGTAGGAGGGGCATATTCATGATACAATCAAATCCCATACCTACCAGGTGGGTGACCCACAAACTGGAAAATAATTATGTGACAGAATGAAAAAGAAAGAAAACAATAGAAAAGCTCAATGAAACTAAAAGCTGGTTATTTGAAAATATAAACAAAATTGATAAACCTTTAGCCAGATTCATCAAAAAAAAAAAAAAGGAAGAGGCTCAAATCAATAAAATTAGAAATGAAAAAGAAGTTACAATGGACAGCACAGAAATACAAAGGATCACAAAAGACTACTATAAGCAACTATATGCCAATAAAATGGACAACCTAGAAGAAATGGACAAATTCCTAGAAATGCACAATCTTCAAAGACTGAACCAGGAAGGAACCAAAAATATGAACAGACCAATCATGAGCACTGAAATTTAAACTGATTAAAAACTTCCAACAAACAAAAGTCCAGGACAATATGGCTTCACAGGCAAATTCTATCAAACATTTCAAGAAGAGTTAACACCTATCCTTCTCAAACTATTCCAAAAAACTGCAGAGGAAGGAACACTCCCAAACTCATTCTCTGAGGCCACCATCACCCTGATACCAAAACCAGACAAAGATACCACAAAAAAAAATTACAGGCCAATATCACTGACGAACAGACACAAAAATTCTCAACAAACTAAATCCAACAATATATTAAAAGGATTATACACCATGATCAAGTGGGATTTATCCCAGGGATGCAAGAATTTTTCAACATCCACAAATCAATCAGTGTGATACACCACATTAACAAACAGAAGAATAAAAACCATATGATTATCTCAATAGATGCAGAAAAAGCTTTTGATAAAATTCAACACTTATTTTTGATAAAAACTCTCCAGAAAGTGGTCAGAGAGGGAACTTGCCTCAACATAATAAAGGCCGTATATAACAAACCCACAGCTAACATCATATTCAACAGCGAAAAGCTGAAAGCATTTCCTCTAAGATCAGGAACAAGACAAGGATGTCCACTCTCACCACTTTTATTCAACACAGGTTTGGAAGTCCTAGCTACTGCAATCAGAGAAAATAAATAAATAAAAGTATCCAAACTGGAAAAGAAAAAGTAAAACTGTCACTGTTTGCAGATGACATGATACCATACACAGAAAATCCTAAAGATGCTACCAGAAAGCTACAAGAGCTATCAATGCATTTGGTAAAGTTTCAGGATACAAATTAATATGCAGAAATCTCTTGCATTTCTATACACTAACAACAAAAGTTCAGAAAGAGAAATTAAGGAAAAAATCCCATTTACCATCTCATCAAAAAGAATAAAATATTTAGGAATGAACCTACCTAAGGAGGCAAAAGACCTGTACTCTGAAAACTATAAGATGCTAATGAAAGAAATTGAAGATGACACAAACAGATGGAAAGATATACCATGTTCTTGGATTAGAAGAATCAATATTGTCAAAATGACTGTACTACTCTAGGCAATATACAGATTCAATGCAATTCGTATTAAATTACCAATGGCATTTTTCATAGAACAAGAACAAAAAGTTTAAAATTTGTATGGAAACACAAAAGACCCTGAATAGCCAAAGCAATCCTGAGAAAGAAAAACAGAGCTGGAGGAATCAGGCTCCCTGACTTCAGAATATACTACAAAGCTATAGTTATCAAAACAGTATGGTACTGGCACAAAAACAGAAAGATAGATCAATGGAACAGGATAGAAAGCCCAGAGATAAACCCACACACCTATGGTCAATTAATCTATGACAAAGGAGGCAAGGATATACGATGAAGAAAAGACAGCCTCTTTAATAAGTGCTGCTGGGAAAACTGGACAGCTACATGTAAAAGAATGAAATTAGAACACTCTCTAACACCATACACAAAAATAAACTCAAAATGGTTTAAAGACCTAAATGTAAGACTAGATATTATAGTCTTAATATAAAGATATTATTTTTATTTTATCTTGTTGCTAGACTCTCTTCTCCACTAGATATTGTAAAACTAGAGGAAAACATAGGCAGAACACCCTTTGACATAAATCTCATCAATACCTTTTTGGATCCACCTCCTAGAGTAATGAGAATAAAAAGAAAAATAAACAAGTGGGACCTAATTAAGCTTAAAAGCTTTTGCACAGCAAAGGAAACCATAAACAAAATAAAAAGACAGCCCACAGAATGGGTGAAAATATTTGCAAATGATGTGACCAACAAAGAATTAATCTCCAAAATTTATAAACAGCTCATGCAGATCAATATTAAAAAAACAACCCAATCCAAAAATGGCTGGAAGACCTAAATAGACGTTTCTCTAAAAAAGACATACAAATGGCCAAAAAGCCCATGAAAGTATGGTCAACACTGCTAATTATCAGAGAAATGCAAATCAAAACTACAATGAGGTATCACCTCCCACTGGTCAGAAAGGCCATCATCAAAAAGTCTACGAACAATAAATGCTAGAGAGGGTGTAGAATAAAGGGAACTCTCCTACACTGTTGGTGGGAATGTTAATTGGTACAACCACTATGGAGAACAGTATGGAGGTTCCTTATAAAACTAAAAATATAGCTACCATATGATCCAGCAATCTCACTGCTGGGCATATATCCAGAGAAAACCATACTTAGAAAAGATACATTCACCACAATATTCACTGCAGCACTATTTACAATAGCCAAGACATGGAAGCAACCTAAATGTCCATCAACAGGAATGGATAAAGAAGATGTGGCACATGTATACAATGGAATATTACTCAGACATAAAAAAAAATGAATTAATGCCATTTGAGTCAACATGGATGGACCTAAAGATTTTCAGAATGAGTGAAGTAAGTCAAAGACATATATCGTATGATATCACTTATATGTGGAATCTTAAAAAAATGGCACAAATGAATTTTTTAGAAAACAGAAACAGACTCACAGACTTAGAAAACAAAATTATGGTTACCAAAGGGGAAAGATGAGGGGGAGGGATAAATTAGGAGGTTTGAATTAACATATACACACTACTATATATAAAATAGATAATGAACAGTGACCTACTGTATAGCACAGGAAACTCTACTCAGTACTCTGTAATAACCTATATGGGAAAAGAATCTGAAACTAACACAACATTGTAAATCAACTATACTCCACTATAAAATAAAGATTAATATAAAACAAAGAGAGGGTATTTGATGCAGAAAGTTGGTTACACAGGAAATGGAACATTGAAAGAATATGAAGGGGAATGTCAAGGTAGCCCAGATCAATAACTGCAGGAAGCCACTCCCACCGCCAGGGCTGGGGAACAAAGGAAGAGGTGAGGTGAACTCTCATCACCTTTGGGGCTCAGGGTGAGACACCCCAAAATATGTCTAAGTGGCATATTATTTCGAGTTAAAGTTACATAAGAAATGTCCTACGAAAGAAGGACACCCTGATTCTCCCCTCTGTCTCCCTAAAAGCCGGACTGAATCCCCCATGTGAAAGGTGCCCTCCCTGCATCGGGAGGTAGAAGGACACCTTTACTGCCAGAACTGGGAATTCAGAGAGGTCTGTATAAACAAACCTTGTTACTTCTTTAATATACTACTCCAAGAACAAATTGTTTAGGTTCTTCACTAACTTAGGCACCAAAAGCCCAAGTTTCTTTGTCCTGTCAATTCTTCAGAAATTTATTATTTGTCTAAAAAGTATAAAAGTGCTTTGGCCACTTCTTACTTAGGTCCCATTTTTTTAAGACCTCCATGTATAAATTAAATGTTTTTTCCTCCCTTTAAGAAAAAAAAAAAAAAACTTCCAACACCTACTCAATAATCAAGTTTTATACTTAAAAAATTAAGATATACTGTGTGCTTAAGATGCAATGATGAATAAGATTATATTTGGACTTCAGGAAGTTACATCACTTGCATTTATTCCTTCTACATTTCTACTGCTGCTAAACCAATCTTAGCTAGCTTATTGACTCTATTCTCTCTCATATCCCAGTTACCTTAACAGTGCTGCCAGGTTAATCTCACTAAAAAAATACTTTGCATACATTATACTCTTTTTTAAAAAATCTGTGTTCATTCCACTTTTGCTACAGAATTATATCTCTTTACCAGGTATTCAAGACAGTCAGCAATATGTTCTCCATCCTACTTTGAAGCTCTCTGTCCACTCCCCCGAACCCTCTGTTCTTTCCAAACTAGTCTACACACTACTCCTACACAAGCCATATATATCCCTACTATTAAGCTTTAGTTCACACCATTTACCTTGCCTGGGATGTATACTTCCTGCACTAAATGTATCAAAGTAGAAAACTACAATTTTAAGTATATTCAGTATTTTCACACTTTAGAGGTACCTTTTAAGAAGAACATTAGTCACTTACTGAATAAAACTATCGATATATAACTATTAAGTATGTATTCTATCTTTCCAGTTAGGTTGTACATACCTTAGCTTCCTGATTTTGAGGTATGTACAACCTAACTGGAGAAATAGAATATATACTTAAAAGTTAAGTAGATATATATTTTTTTAACAACCTCCTGCCTCTGTACACAGCATGTGGCGGTAGAACTACAGAACTTTAAAAATTCACACAATAGATTATTTTCTCATAAATAAGATTTCCTATATTTTAAATCTTATTTTTCTTGTATAACTGAAACCTTTATACCTTTTATTGAGTTTGGCCTAGAGTTAATTATGCAACATTAATTTACTACTGTGAATTAGTATCCTTACCATAGTTCCGTCATTATACTCAGAATTGTAGAATTTTGAACTGTAAGGGGTTTGATAAATGCTTAGATAAAGAAAGAGGCCCAGAGTGTTTCTGAAGGCATATAGTTAAGAATTGAAGCATCTCATCTGGATCTCATTTCTTAGCTGTCCAGGGCTTTGGCTACAGCATCCAGAATATAAGATGCCAACTACACCAACATACGTACATTGCAATAAGTGAAATTAAGCAATATTAATCATTAACTTTCCTCATAACTAGTCTAAGACATATGTAACAACATGCCACCAATTCAAATTATGTAAGGATAATGCATATTTTTCTAAAATTTATATTGACGGTTAGATTTTTAGTGGTGGTTTATTTGGGCAGTGAGAAGCCTCTGGACTATTATATCCTCATCTCTTTTCTTTTATTTAACCCTGTTATGAACAAATACTTTAGAAACTAATCTTAAACTAAGTTTTAAACAGACAAGAATTAGTTCCTAAATTTAGCCAAGCAATAGCTTTATATGGAATAATAGTAATAATAATAACAATAATATTAGTAGAATGCTTATATGTGGCAACTTTTTCCAAGAGCTTTAAATGAATCGATTTATTAAAATCATGTAAAATCCCTATAGGTGGACTCTGTTGTTAAATCCATTTCACAGATGAGAAATACAAAGATCCAAGGTTACTAAACTTGCTCGAGGGAACAAAGTATTTTCTAACTCCAAATGTCTGCGTCAGGAGACTTTTATCTACCATGCCATCTCTTAGAACTGCAGTCTTATTCCTGTGATAGCTCCTGGTTTATATCTCTGAGAATGGAGAACAGAGTAAACAGTATACCATTCTTTAGTCCTCAAATAATCAATGAGAAGTTGCTAATCTCTGGAGTTAATTGTCTTAAAAGATCTTTATAATAATGAGATAGCAAATTTGTAAAATTCATACAACCCCTATTTTGAACTATTTATGATTTCAGTAACATAAAATATGCTAGTACTTTTTCCTAAATGTTTAAATAAGGGTATTTTTTCATCTGCCTCCTTCATTAGCTGTTCTTCTGTCACCAGTTAAATTGTAATTCCTCAGGTTTCACTTTTCTACTATGCCATGATTCATCAAGTTTGAAGATAGACATTCAATCCACCAAACATTCTTTTCTTTGTAGTACTTACTCTGATAAATGGAAATGATACCAACACAATGAAAAAAAATTCCCAGTAAGGAAATTGTTTCTGTCTGATATCAAAAGCTTTGATAGAAGTGATAGATTGTACAATTCATAGTGTGATTGACTATCCACCATCTTTTAGTTAAAAGAGAAAAGATGTAATAAATAGAATTGATATATCTAAGTCAAAGTGGCATCTTGATAGTCTCCAAAGCAGCCTTAATTTTTAAAAACTTGTTCATGATTTATGTTTTGAGAAAGTGGGAATTTCATTAAAAATAATTGAGTTCCATAGTGTTTCTGTATATACAGAAATTTGATGATTGTTATAAAGCTCTTATTGTGGGGTCTATTAGTATGCTAGACATAGGATTCTCCTAAGAATGCCTCAAATTATATTTGTCCGTCAGCAGTCTACTGTCATTACACTGCATAATATTCAACCTTCTTTACAGCTCTGTCTACCTAAGGAGGTGCCCAGTAAGAGCTCAAAAAAGATGCAGCAGTAGAGTGAGATATTTTTTCTCTTCAATAATAATAATGACCAGCCTTTTTGAATACATATTATACAAGAAACTGGCTAAACACTTCTCATTTAATCATCATTCAATTCTCAAGCAGCCCTATAAGACAAGAGCTATTTTTATAGAGAAAACAGACACAAAGAAGTTACCCAACTAGGAAATATTAAAGCTCAAGTTCTAACCAAATTGTCTGAGTTTAGAGTCCATATTTTATCAACCCAGTGATAGTTTCTATCTCTCCTTCCTCCTGGCCTACAGCTGCGGAAAGTGGACAAAACCAATCTGTGGTCATTCTTGAACTGGATCACCATAGTATATCCATCTGCATACTCAATATTGGCAGGTAAAAAGTAAAGACGTAAGAGTGGGAAACCACAGACCCAAGGACACTTGGAGATAAAAGAATTCTGTGGTGTGGGAAAAATAGAGACCAGACTGGTAGCAGGGAGCATCTCCTACAATTACAGAGAGATGGTTCCAGACTTTCTGTCTGCCTCTTTGATGACATCATCCTGATACATAAATAAAGAATTTTGATAACCTGGGCTTCTGAGTCTCAGTTTCATTGTGGGAGCCATAGAATACTTAACTCCTCAGTCCTCTCCTAAAATCTTCAAGAAGACATCCCCATGGGTGTACTTCCATGACCTCATGGAGGCATCATCAATAAAGAAAAAATTCCTCCCATTTGTAAAGGATAAAATCTTATTTTCTCAACAACTCTACCCAAAATTAAGATGCAGCAGTCCAATGGGAAACTCTTCCCAAGCCACTCTCCAGCTTGACTCCATCCTTCCTATTACCCAATGAGTCACTTGCTTTGGACCATTTTATCCCCTTATCAGTACCAAGGTAATTTACTGACATCATTCTTAGAGTAATCACCAAAAAACTGGTTAAGATGTTAAAATATTACCATGTACAAATTGATTATGCTAAAGCTGTTTCTCAAGAAGAGTGAATTTAAATAAGATTAAAATTGCTATCATGTTAGCCAAACACAAACAAGCAAACAAAAATTTTTGTTGGGTTTTTTTGTGACTATGGAAGTACATTATTGAAGAGCTACCAAACAAATGGTTTATTATCTATTTTACAAAACCAAGTATAAATGAACCCAGAGGGCTAACATTTGACAGTGGTGGTGAAATGAAAAGCAAATACAAGAGAGCTCACATTAAGAATTTTGAAACAAAAGATCATATTTGCTTTCTTCCTTGCGTGGGGCATAAGTTCAGCTTTTTATTACGCAAAACCATTGGTTCAATTTTATAATGCAGAAAAACTGCTTGGCACAATGCACTAATTAAATTCACTATTTTTGTATCAAATATTTTAAAATATTTTATTTTAAAATACACTTAAAGCTGTACAAATTGTACTTGGTTGTCTGAAATGGGCTGATGTCCTAATGACCTTCCCACTCCTCTATACACAGCCCAGTGCTTTTGATACCCCATAAAAATACCATCTGCCTGTGGTCCTACAGCTCTGATGCCCCATAAAAATACCATCTGCCTGTGGTCCTACAGCTCCAGGGATTTTTCCAGCTCTGTCTGCCACCCTTGTTTACTCTCACTCTAGTCTAGTTTCCATAGTTCCCAACTGTTGCAGCTTATACAGAATGTGTCACTCTGTGCTAATAGCACAGTTGGACTGTCTGCTGAGCTTTGTTTTCATCTTCCTCTGGCATACCTCCAGGAGAGCCTTGCTTCATACGTTGCCCCTAGGAGGCAAATTCCTTCCAACCCACAAAGTTCCCTGGTCTGCATTCCCAAGCCTGTTTCACTGCTCCAAAAGACTGGAGGGAAATCGACAGTGATAATATAGTACTGGTGCAAAAAAAAAAAAAAATTTGCAATTTCCCAACTTCCTTAAGCAATTTAGAGAAAATAAAAGAAATAAGAATTCGACTAAAGACTAAAAAGCATGATTTTTATATCAATTTAAAAGAACATAAAATCTCTGACCAAGACATAAACTGTAGACTACGGCTATTCTCAAGATTAGATCATATGATTGACATGTTTGAAATATTCCTAGAAAAAAAATAAAGTACCATGTGCATTTAACTGCAGTATACACAAATTATTGTACATACTGACATAAATGTATTATACTAGCTTTTTTAGTGGTGTTTGGCCTGAAGCCCTTTTGTCACAAACTTCTTCAGGACCCCATGCATACAAAACAAGCTACAAAATGGAATCACTTAGAGTAGAGCTGTCCAATAGAAATATAATATGAGCCACATAGGTAATTTTAAATTTTCTAGTATCTATATTTAAAAACTAAAAATTCAGAGGTGAAGCTATTTTAAGAATAAAATTTTATTTGACCCAATATATTAAAAATATTGCCATGTCAATAAATAAACTATGTATAAATAAAAATATAAAAATTATTGAGATAATATAAAATTATTGGAACAACTCATGCTCCTTTTTTTAAATCTTTGAAATCTTAAACTTTACAGCACATCTGTTTGGACTAGTCACATTTCAAGTGCTCAATACATGTGGCTAGTGGCCAACATATCGACAGCACAGCCTTAGAGGAATGAATATTTGCAATCAATTTCCTATAAAAAGAATCATTTCTGGGGCCTTCCCTGGTGGCGCAGTGGATTAGAGTCCGCCTGCCGTTGCAGGGGACACGGGTTTGTGCCCCAGCCCGGGAGGATCCCACACGCCGCGGAGCGGCTGGGCCCGTGAGCCATGGCTGCTGGGCCTGTGCGTCCGGAGCCTGTGCTCCTCAACGGGAGAGGCCACAACAGTGAGACATCCGCGTACCGCAAAAAAAAAAAAAAAAAAAAAAAAAA
>NW_006769434.1:341445-369849 GCF_000442215.2 Lipotes vexillifer
AAAAAAAAAAAAAAAAAAAAAAAAAATTATTTCTGTAATGAGAATACATTCTTGAAAGAAAATAAAATGCAAAGTTTATGCTTATTAATATCTCAAAATAATTGAAAAGATTTAATTCTCACCAAAAACAAGTCCCTTTTTATATACTCAGTTATCCAGTATAAACATGCAATCACAAGCTATAGTTTTGAATTCTTATTGCTGCCAGATAAAATTCTGAGACCTCTCATTCTAGACATCCAGCTGGCTGGATATTCAGCATAAAGCTGTCCCAGTCTTCTCTATGGAAATAAGGCTCTGAGATGAGAGAAGACAGGTTAATGGAATAGAACATGCAGTGAAAAGAATATACAGCAATGAGGCATAAGAAATAGTGTATTTTCAATCCTATTTGCAATTTCAGGGATGACATAACATTTCCATAAATTCTTATTTCCTTAATTAACTTTTTATGCTCTCTTCTCTCATCTCTAAGAGACTCTACAAATTTAATGAGAATTGATCTCATCATAAGAATTTTTTAAGTAGAAAAACTCAACTTTTTAAAATGTAGTTTTAGAAAAACCTTTAAATCTGTAGGAAAAAAATCTAGCATTTTTATTTTAAAAAGCCAAAACCCAATACCCAAAACGCCCTCCTGTAATTGATTAACCAACACCACAGGTATGTATTCATTCAACCTGCATCTTTTGCATAGACTTATATGCCATAGATTGTGCATGGAACAGAAATACAACAAAGAACATCCCCGCTCCTGCCTAGAAGTTCACGTTCTATTGGAAGAGACAAACTGTGTGCACTCATGTTTGTACTCATATTAGAAACGTGCAAGATGCTCTGAGAGAAGTATATGCAGGTCATTTGGAGAGGCATCAAGAAGACACTTAACCTCACTTAAATGGGCCAGATGGTTCTGAAGGAGGCAATAGACAAGCTAAGTCCTGAAGGATAAGTGGAAGTGTTAAGGCCAAGTAAGGGAAAACAGGAATAAAACAAACAGTATTATGTGAAAGAATGAGGCTCAAATGAGGCAGTCTTTCACAGAGCTTTAAGACAGTTTGTCTAGTGAGTCTGTAAATATGAGGAAAAACTGGGGCAAGAAATGAGGCTGGGGAATTAAGTCAACAGAAGTCAAACTTTGAAGAGCCTAGTACAGCCACCATTCCGAGGATGAGGAGCCACTGAAGACATTTATGTAGAAAAGTGACATCACATTATGCATTATAAGTCATTCTGGCTGCTCTGTGGATATGACATGGCTGGGAACAATATTGGACTGAGGAAAACTCATTGAGAGAATGGTACACCTTAATCATTGGTGACTATCTGGACATCCAGTGATTAGAAGGAAATAAAAGGAGAATGTGGTAATGATTCCCAGGTTTCTTGCTCTGGCAATAAATCATATAGGCAGAGGATCATAATAATAAATGCTAAATCAAGAACTTACTCTGTACCAGGTATTGTACTTGTTTTTTGTTATTAAGCAATTTAATCTTTATAACAACTATATGAAGCAAGTGCTGTAATTATCCCAACTTAACTGTTGCAGCAACAAAGACATGGAAAGTTAAATAATAATTAACATCACACACCTATACAGGTATTGGAGCCTAGGTTTCAAAACTCGCATCTCTCTCCAGATATACTAATCTTGGCCAGCATACTGAAAACACATTGGAAAAACAGGAATCATGTAAAGCCTACTTTCCAATATTTTGTTTTGATCCATGATGATTTCAAAGAATGTTATATTGTTGCCATAATTTCTATACCATTCCTGAGAAGAGAGACATACCCAAAGGTATTTATTTCAAGAAACTTTATTCTATTCAATTAGAACTCTCCTAGCAGCATTTGAATCATTGCTCAACTAGCCAGTATGACTCTCTTAGAACTTTTAGTGTGAAATTGATAAAACATCCCCATCCCTAAAGGACTTTATCATTAAAAACACGTTTATGGACGGCATTTACATTTGGAGTTCTGCATAATTATGAGTGGGTTATTAAGGTGTCCATAGTCCCAGTTTGCCAAATACAGCACTGGATTATGCTCGCTATCAGCATATAACTATGAATAATAGCCCCTTGTATAACTCTCAAAGATATTTTGGCTTAGAAAATAAATTGGTAATTTTTGAGTTGGGTATGGACAAAGAAGAGAAGATTCCAATAATCTTGATACTGCGCATGTATATGAAAGTGTGTATGTGTGTGTGTTCTAGAGAAGTATCTCTAATTATTGATCATGGGATTTCCTGTTTTACCCAGGGCTCCTATACTTCCAAACCACACCTCACCTACTTCCCCATTCCATCCTCCTCAGTCTATATAACTACAAATGACTATAAAACCAAAAATGAAGACTACAAACCCTGTACTACAAAGCTTAAAAGCTATCAGACCAAGTGTGGAACTAAAAGATTCAGAGTGACATAGAGCAAATTTTCCCTCTTCCTGATTTGGAGACCAGATTTTAAAAATATTCTAACGAAAGGTGAAATTGAGGAGGGAGAAATCACGTATATAAGAAAGCAAGAGACAGAAACCAATGGCACCGACCATATCAAGGGCAGGAATCCAAGCAGAATCCATGCTGGGTTACTTCACACATAACTTTCTGGTATGATCAATTGCCAACAGTAATGCATGGCTCATCAGTTGACTAGTTTGATGGGACTCTACTCAGTCCATCCACATGCTCCATCAGACCCACCCCAGTGTGCTATCCAGGGACCCAAGACACTTGAACAACTTGGACTCCTAGAGGAAAGGTGATTAGGTATAGGAAAAATCTTTCCCTTGACTAAAGTGACATTAAAATGCTATAAAATATTTAACTTTGAGTTTCACTGAGGGTTATTTTATTTCATTTCCAGGTATTTTTCAAGAAAAAATAAATTTACCTAATGCTTTGACTCCCTGTTTACTCCCACCTCTGAGTGGGGCCAACATTCCATGACAATAGAGAGAATAAGAAATTTCAGCAACGAATTGCCTGGATTACCATAAAACAAGACCAACTTACTTAGGACACTAGGGAGTGAGCCTCTTTGTGATTCATTCATTTCACAAATATTTATTGAGTGCCTCCTCTGTACAAAGCACTGATATAGACATTTAAAATGCATTAGTGAACAAAACTATGGCAGATTGTATTCTCCAAATATTGCTGCACCTGTATATTCCATCCCACATGTCTTCTTGCAATGTGATGTCCTCCAAGAGTGCAGGGTCTCTGACTTCAGTAGAAGGTATGCTGTTTATCTTTTGGGATTACGTTACAAATGATGATATAACTTTTGACTGATTTTCTCTCTCTGGAATATACACCTAAGGAATCCTGAGCCTATATCTGAGAGGTCTGACTACCCCCTAAGGCCACCATACCAGAGAGTTCATGTAGAGTAACCACTTAGAGATGCCTGAAAAACATCACCTCTCTCAGCCCTATGTCCAACTACATCCTTCACTGTCTAAACAAGACAAATTTCTTCCCCCTATACTGTCATTAGCTGCTCACTGATGATGATGATGACAAGGGACACAGATGAGATAAGGCTCACAATCAGCAGTAGGAGCACCAGCTTGAGAACCTCAAGAACCTCCAAGGAGCCATGTACACACAAGGCATCTGGACTGAGTGCTGGAGCCCCATCATCCTCCCCGAACTTAATCCTCATTAAAGATTTCACACACACACACACACACCTTCCCACATGAGGCATCAGATATGTGAGAGAGCTTTAGATGATTCCAGTCCCCAGACTGCAAGCCTGCCCAGCTGACACTGAGTGGAAAGAGTTGAGCTGTGCCCACCAAAACCTGTCAAATGGCACATTTGTGAGCAGAGTAAATGTTCTTGGTTATCCACTAAACTTTAGGACTGTTGGTTATGCACCATCAGACAACCAAAACAACAAGAGATATGGAGGCATGATGGGTAACATTTCATGATTTCTATTGTGTGAATCCTCTTACATGGCTGATTTCCATCTACTAATCGTTTAATGACTGGTTCTCAAAATCCCATAGTATAATCAATTCTCACAAATCAGTGTGAGCCTTTTCAAGCACAGCACTACCTGTCCTTGTGGAACTTACATTCTAGGAGGATGATTGGTTCAACATTCAGAAATCAGGGTAATTCAACAGACTAAAGAAAAAGAATCAGCATTGAAATAGGTATAGAAAAGTGTTTGACATTCATGTTACAATTTTTCAGCAAACTGAAAAGAGAATTTTCTCCAAAATCCTAGAGCTAACATTATACTTAATAGCAAAAGACTGAATCTTTTTTTCCCTGAAGTCAGGAATAAGACAAAGATATTCATGCTCATCACTTCTATTCAATGTCATCATGGAGATTCTAGCCAGTGCAATGAAGCAAGAAACAAAAAACAGATTCAAAAAGAAGAAAAAAGTGTATTTGTAGAGAACATGTTTGTCTATGTAGAAAATCTCAGAATCTACAAAAGAAGTTACTAGAACTAATCTTTAAGTTTAGCACATTTGCAGGATACAAAGGCAATATACAAAAGCCAACTGTGGTTTTACATGCCATCAATGAACAATTAGAAACTGGAATTGAAGAATCCAGAAAACATTAAATACTTAGTTATAAATATACAACAAAATATATATAAGACCTGCACATTAAAAACTTCAAAACACTGATGAAAGAAATTTTAAAAGTGTAAACAAACAGTACAAATAAATATATTATGATCATGGATTACAACACTTAACATTGTTAAAATGTCAGTTCTCTGGACATTATTACATAGATTTAATAATTCCAATTAAAATATCAGCATTTTTTTGTGGAAATTGACAAACTGGTCCCAAAATTATATGGAGAAGCCAAAGAAGTGGAATAGCCAAAACAATTATGAAGAAGAGCAACAAAGAAATGAACTTGTGCCACTGGATTTCAAGACTTAGCATAAAGCTACAGTTATCAATACAGCTTTGTATTAGAGAAAAAATGTTCATACAGATCAATGGAGTAGAATATAGACTCCATAAATAGATCTCTACATACACTGTTAATTGATTTTGTACAAATGTGCAGTTTAAAGAAAAAAGGGTATTCCTTCCAGCAAATGGTGGTGGACAATTGCAAACATACAAGCAAAATGGACCTTAGTCATTACCTTGCACCATCTCAAAAAATTAGCTCACAACGCACATAGACCATAGAGTTAAATACAAAATGTAAAGCTATAAATATCGGATAAAAAATTAGGAGAAAATCTTTTTGGCCTTGGGTTAGGTAAAGTGATTTTAGGTAAGACACCAAAAATACAATTCATAAAACTAAAAAGGGACGATGCTGCTATAAATAATTATTATACATATTCATTTATTAATATTGTAGGTATCAATAACTGAATGTTATACAAAGAATGTTATAGGATGTTGCATCTGTAGTAAGGGAAAGTAGATTGTCAGACATTAGACCCTTACTATTAATTGTTTTTGTCTCTAGCTGAACTGTCTTGTATTATTCTCTGTTCAACTGCTAATGTGATTATTTTTCAGCAAGGCTTACCCTTGTTTTTCTATGCTAAAAACGATTAATATCCTCCAGAAAATCTGCAAAATAAAATCCATATTTATTTAAATATGTCACTCCGGGTCTTTCCCTTCTGATATTATGCTCAATTATTCTTTCACATCTTGCACTGTACATACCAGCAATACCTGGTGTTCTTGGACTATATCCAATTCTGTGTCTTTGGATACTATTCTCTCTACCAGGAATAACAGAGTAGAGTCATTTTATGTTATGTATCTAATGATAACAGTATGTCTGGGCTAACCACTATAATACACAAGGAGAAATTCTTTGAAAAGGGTTAATTAACTCTGTTAAGTGAGAAATTCTACTTCTTAGTACTTAACCAAGACATATGAAATGAACATGAAATGTTAACAAAAACACTCTACAAAAATGTTTTTAGTATCTTTAATCATAATACCCCCAAACTGGAAACAGCCCAGGTATTCATAAATAGAAGAATGGATGAAAAATTTGTGCTATATCCATAAAATAGAATAACAGTAATAAAAAGTAACTCTCAACATACACAACATGGATGAATCTAAAAATATGCCAAAGCAAATAAGCCTTTTACAAAAGATTATGTGTTTTATGTTCCATTTATATGAAGTTCTAAAATAGGCAAATTAATCTATGGTGAGAAAAAACTCAGAAGAAAAGATTATTTCTGTGGGTCTGGAGGAATATGAAGTAACTTTCTGGGGTGATGATAGTGTTCTATATAGAAGACATACCAAATGTACTCGATAGAGGTTTCAGTTACACAAGTGTGTGCATTTGCCAAAACTCATAAAATGTCATACTTAGATTCCACGTTTCATTTTATGTAAATTTTACCTAAAAACAGGATCAGTAAATGAATATCTAAGTGTACTTAATGATATGTGTGTTGAAATGTTGAGGAGTGAAGCATACAGATGTTTACAACTTATAAAGAAATGCACTAACAAAAGTTCAATATCCAGAACATATAAAGAACTCCTGCAAACCAATAAAAACTCCCATAAACCTTTAAGAAAAAGACAAGCAATTCTATAGAAAAATGGGCAAAGTTAAAAACATGCACTTCAGAGAACAGGAAACTTGAATTGCAAGAAACATATACAAAAGATTAACAACTTCATAATTACATAGGATAATGCAAATTAAAGCAACAATGGGATACAATTTCAAACATATTAGAACAATAAGTAATAAGAACTCTGATCAAGGGACTTCCCTGGTGGCGCAGTGGTTAAGAATCCGCCTGCCAATGCAGGGGACATGAGTTCAAGCCCTGGTCCAGGAAGAACCCACATGCCGCGGAGCAACTAAGCCCGCGTGCCACAACTACTGAGTCTGTGGTCTAGAGCCCATGAGCCACAACTACTGAAATCCATGAGCCTAGAGCCCATGCTCCACAACAAGAGAAGCCACCACAATGAGAAGCCCACGCACCGCAACGAAGAGTAGCCCCTGCTCGCCGCACTGGAGAAAGCCTGCATGCAGCAACAAAGACCCAACGCAGCCAAAAAAAAAAAGTAATTAATTAGAAAACAAGAACTCTGATCAAATTTGGAAATATGAATAAATAAAAATTCTTACTGAATGGCTTTTAAATGCAACCATTATAGAAAGCAATATCTAAAAAATTAGAATATGTGTATAGCCTAGATTTTCAGATATATACCTTGGAGAAACTCTTGGGTATGTTCATCAGATGGCATATACAAGGATGTATATTAAAGCGTCTGTTAGTAGGAAAATGGATAAATATAGAATATTTTTGTGGAATTCTATACAACAGATAAATTGAGTGAACTAGATCTACATCAAAGTAATAGATTTGCAAATAAAATGTTGGGGCAGTACAGCAAGTTGCAAAGCTACAGCATATGCTTCTGCTGATTTAAATTCTGAAAACACAGAACAACACTATATATTTTTTATGGATATTTGTATGTATCACTTGAGTAAGGTGATTGACAGAAATATACCAACAAACACAGGCAAATGATAGAGGTTTCCTTAATGAAGTAAAACTTATGAGAACTTACACCTTGAAAATTACTGTACAAGATAAAAGCTCAACTGCATTCTTCCTATTTGAAAGAAGCTACACTATATCCTAAGTCACCATGAAATTACTCTGTTGCCAATAAAAGCAGTGCGTGGGATGAGTACATTGTTAAGTATTTAAGAAGACTCAATGATTCTCATGAGGGCTTTTATAACCTTTTGGCTCCACATGACTTTTTCTGGAAAATCTGGCTATATGTTTACCTAAGTGGTAAAAGTCATGGCAATAACCCTGGTTTTTTTTGTTTGTTTTTTTAATTTATTAATTAATTTATTTATTTTTGGCTGCGTTGGGTCTTTGTTGCTGTGCACTGGGTTTTTCCAGTTGCGGCGAGCAAGGTCTACTCTTCGTTGCGGTGCACGGGCTTGTCTTTGCGGTGGCTTCTCTTGTTGCAGAGCATGGGCTCTAGGTGCGCAGGCTCAGTAGTTGTGGCTGGCAGGCTTAGTTGCTCCACGGCATGTGGGATCTTCCCGGACCAGGGGGTCAAACATGTGTCCCCTGCATTGGCAGGCGGATTCTTAACCACTGCGCCACCAGGGAATTGAGGGCTACTTTTAGGTGACTGAAAAGTCAACTACCCAGGTTTATCCTCCACATCAGGTACAAAGTACAGGTACCTGAAATCTATTCCATGCACATACATAGGTAGTAAAAGTTAGAAAATAATAAAAGTGAAAATTATATACAATTTCAGGCTAGTGTTTAGTATAAGGAGAAAATGAGTCATGAGAATTTACTCTATCATTATATTTTAATTCTCTTTCAAAAGGAGAGCAGAGGGCCTCCCTGGTGGCGCAGTGGTTGAGAGTCCGCCTGCCGATGCGGGGGATGTGGGTTCGTGCCCCGGTCCGGGAGGATCCCACGTGCCGCGGAGCGACTGGGCCCGTCGGCCGTGGGCGCTGAGCTTGCGCGTCCGGCAACGGGAGAGGCCACGACAGTGAGAGGCCCGCGTATCGCAAAAAAAAAAAAGGAGAGCAGAAAAAAAGGAAGATGGGGGTAATGATGCCATAGTTTTTAACTCTCTGAATCTCTACACAAAATGGTCAGAGTAACAAAGTATAAAATTTAAAACTCACAAAAAAATATTTACAATAAATCAGGTGACACATCCCAGCATTAAAGAGCACACAGACAAACCACCCGCATCCACAAGACCTGCCTAATGTCAGCACTGATAGGAGAGAAAGGAAAAAGAAACAGCTAGGAGTCTGACTGAAAACAGCCATCAGATTTTCAGTGGAATAAGAGGCAGCCAATTTCAGAGCTGTATCTCAACTGCCAGGGATTTTACTCACTCCACTAGTGGGTCAATGCAAAAGCATCACTGTAAAATGGAAGGACCTGAAGCAGACTGCCTACAAGAAATCTCAAAACTGACCAGAAATGTCTCCCTTCCAGGACAGAACCTGACACAGAAGAAAATGCTGGGAGTGAAATCAAAACTGCAATACAGCCACACTAACCAGGGTGACTCAATTTTACACTGATATGAAGTGGCAGCTCCAGAGACCCCCAAAATGAGCAAGGACAAGTAATCCAAGAGAAGTCACAGATCTTTGTATTCAAAAAGAAATTTATATAAAGCTGTGAGAAGCATTTTTAATACAATTGCAATGCTGGTCATGTAGAACGCATTCATGAACGTCCCCATGAAAACTCACAGTCAAATATGGTAGTCTAGAAGGACAAAGGAGCTGTACAGTGTCCCTTGCCTTGTCTCTTCTCAAAAAGAATTTTGAAAGTTGTGGATAATGTAAACCACTTATCTATGTAACATAGTTCTGGGGGTTCTTCATTAACTACTACATCAAAGAATTTCTATCATTAGTCAGCCCTCAGGTCTGGACGGGTCTGAATTGAAAGAGATTAGCCATATTCAAAGCCACTGGGACCATATAATGGGAAAGTACACACATTTTAAATTGAAATAGTAATTCCCTAAAATCCTCTCTGAAGATAACAGTTTACTTCTAACTATCTTCACCATATTTGCACATGCATTTCTAATGTTTGGGACTCAAATGATGCTCAAAAAGTAATTTCTCTGAACTTCTAAATACTGGTTTATAAATCCTCTTTAAAAATGTTTGCCTAAGTTATCTATGTAATAATACCACATGCAGTAGAAATTAATACCCATGACTATTCAGGGCCCTTAAAGAATCATAAATACACATAGAGAATACTATTTGCTATAACTATTCTCACATTCTCCTGGAGGAATAGCACCCAGTACTAGTACTAAGACTGAAAAGTAAAATTTGAATTAAATTAGATATGATTTGATTCCCAAAATATGTTTTCTTATAGCAACAATGAGGGATTAGGTTTTTTTGTTTTTTAGTAACAGGAAAAAAACAGGCGGGAAGGGAAGGGAAGGGAAAAGTGCTGTATCTTCATAACTTAGATATCAAAGGTAACTCAAGAATTAAACATCATTCAGAAAAAATGAGAAAATGAGAACTTTTTAATTACATGAAAATAGACTATACAATGTATTTCCCAAATACACTTCTGTGAAGTATGGTATACCTCCTTGTCATTCCCCACGTGCCCATTTGTGATAGGAAAACCTATAATGGCATCATTTCTAGATGAGGCTTCAGAATTTTCCTCCAGAGAGTAGTCTAGGCAGCCATCACCACCGATCCTCTGGGGCAGGCTAAAGAGAAAAATCCTATTGTTATCCTAGGAGACTGATACAGGGCCACTGACTGAATCCTTCCAGAAAGGCAGCTGTGGTCTATGTACTAAATAATGATAGTGGGATAACAGTATCATCTGCTTCATAGAACTGTTGAGAGCATTAAATGGGCCAAATATAATGAAACAAATTATCCTCCAAGCTTTTTTCAAAGTAACAGTTAAGAAAGTTGTCAAGAACACTATTTCTTTTCTCATCATCTCAAACTGTGAAATAGTTAATAGTATCCTAAAATTAAGAAGTTACTGAGATTTGCAAAAAAAATTTGTCTTAGAACAATTGCTTTAAAATTTAGCCACAGCTTTAAGACAAGTTGATAACAATAATATATCATCTGATTTTTTGATATTCCTGTCAAAACAAGCATAATGCTATTCTATCAAAAATTTTAAAATTTTAAAAATCAGCGTTGGCTGCAACATTTCTGTCCTATAGCACAGCTTTGATTCTGAAAACAAAATTTTACTATTCTATAGGGAATCCCAGAGCAAAACTAAGGAAGCTGGATTAGAAATCAATAACTGTAGACTTAGTTTTAGATAAGACACTAGTTTCTAGGATTAGACCAACTAGCGAGCTCCAAAGCAGGAGGCATACTTCTCCAGAAGTGTACAACACAATCATGTGAGCATAAGAAAATATTAGAAAAAATTTTATGAAAAATAGTTAAAAAGAAAAGACATTTTACTGGCATTTAATGAATTGATGGTAGTGAATGTATGAAATATACATGAATTGTAAGTTCAAATTAAAAACATTTTTGATAGAGATGTGCAGTCAAAAATTTAGAGGTCACCAAACAAGATGACTGGAAAACTTTTCCTACTTTGAGGTTTTATAACTTATTCTAAGGTAGTCATTTAACTTTTCTGATGGAAAGAACTGAGAGGCATTAATAGAGAAAAACTCCTGAAATGCCCTTACAAGTAGCAGGTAAGAGAATGATTAGAGTGGCCAACAGAAGGCAATAAGGATTGGCAAATAACTGGAGAGCACTCACCTCCCTTAAATGGAACTGTTTATTCCTCAGCCCCAGCTGATTGTTGCATGCAATGTTCAGAGTATTCAAGAGTATCCAGAAATTTTAAATTTATGTGAATTTTCATGAGTTTTAAAAGACTCTTTAGGGAAAAAAGACAAGACAGAACAAAACACTATGGTCGTGACCCCATGATCTCCTGATCATGGGCATTTTAGTATCTCCTGATCATGAGCATTTTAGTATCTGGCATACCGGTTAGGAGCATGAACCGGAGATTGAGGCAGTGACAACTAAACGCTCAGCTGACAGCTCTGTCACTAATAGTTTGTTTGATTTGGCTCAATTCCTAATCTGCCTAATCTTGCTTCCTGATCTGTAAAATGAGAGTAACAATAGAACCTGCCTCATTAGGTTGTGAGGATTAAATGGAAAAAATGCATGCAAGGTATTTTAGCACTGTACCTAGTACATAGCAAGTACTCAGCAAATCTCAGTTATAGTAAGTTTTCATTATGTACCAAGCACCTTAAATTATCTTCAATTAAATTCTTTCACAAACCTATGAGGACAATATAATCTGTGTCACAGAAGAGAAAACTGAGGCTCAGAGAAGAATAAAGCGTGCCCAGAGTCACTATCTTCCCCAAGGCCAGAGTTTCAAGCTCTTTTTATCAAGCTATTCTTATCACACACAGATTCTCATTGGTAGAATCGCATCTTCTGTGCTAGAGAAACAATTGAGTAGTTTCAGACAGCTATTTCTTAGTTCTACTTAGGAAACAAAACCAAGGTGAGGTGAGGTTAGGTGTTTTTCTATGGTGGCTTATGATCTGAAAACCTCACATAATAACAAAGAACGTTTCTGTGGTCAAAATTTCATGTGTTACACTGAACCTAAAACCTAATTAACTCATGAAAGAAAATTAAAATAAGGATTCCTCAAAGAAGTAAACAGGCCATGAGGACCATGAGACATAATTATCAGTATTGCCAAATTAATTAAATACTCCACCATTCTCCTCTACTACAAGTGATCTGACTTTTCATCGAAGTATGCTATAATTTCTTTTTAGCCGCACTTCAGATTAATATCATAAAGAGAAAAACATAAATTTGTATAAGAATGAGGACTGCCATTAAGTATTTATGTAACAGACATATAGCTTCAAATTTATTAAGAAAGAATAAATGTATTTCAAGGCTTACCAGTTCTTCATCATGTTAGAAGCAATTCCTTACAAAGTTTTAATTTCAGTCTCCATGCAAAGAAATGAAGATTAAAACAAGGCTATCCACTCAATGGAATTCAATCCCCAAACTCCCAGCATTCAATTTTGCTAGGAGTTTGCAAACTATGGCCCGTGAGTCAAATCTTGTCTTCTCTCTGTTTTTGTACATAAAATGTTATGGGAACATAATCGTGCTCATTCATTTATGTGTTACTATGGTTGCTTCTGCATTAACAGGTGGAATTAAGTAGCTGTGACTGAGACCATACAGCCAACAAAGCCAAAAATATTTACCACCTGGTCCTTTACAAAGAGGATCGACTCAGCAGGTCTGTGCTTTTCAAACCCTGTAGCTTTCAAAGAAATGTCTGGCCCTTGACTGGCTCCTGGGAAGTAATATCTACACCCTTGGAATATCCTGGCTGCTAAAAGTATCTTTGTCTATCTGGGGCCTTGGGCCATATAAGGTAGATAATGCTAACAATATGATTTATGATATGGTCCTTAGGTCACAAATTATCAGTTTGCAACATCTACAGCACCTGGAGACCAACCACAATAAAAACTCTGAGTATCAAGGCTTGGGTGAGCTTCACTGGTTATCAAGACTTGGCACATACCGTCAGCCATTGCTGTTGTAGAAATTAAGCACTATCCATACAATTCCACTAACAGAGGGAAAACTGGAATCTTGAGCCTGGTTTCTCCTGGTCTCTGCTCTGCCCCATGCACAGTTTACTTCTGCCAATATTACTATGTATTATTTCACTGTAATAAACTATAACTGTGAGTATAATAGCTTTCCTGAGTTCTGTTGGTAGTTCAAGTGAATCATTAAATCAGCTGGTGGTCTTCAGGACCTCTCAACTTATTGTCTCTTTAGAGAAAAAGTTTGTCAACCCCAAAATGTCAAAAAGACAAAAATTATTATACTTAAGCTAATATATACAAAGTTTTTCAGAGTTCACATCTTTTTCTAACTTACTAGCAACTTCTAAGGAGAAAAAATTTTTTAGCAAATTTTAATCCCTGAAACAAGACTGTTCAATCAGTAATCAGCATCCAGCTAATCTATTTTCCTTAATCCACCTAAGTTCTCAGTTGTAAATATTTTCAGCATATAATATTTATTTGGAAAAATCACAAGAAAAAGTAGTAGTATGTGTTCTAAATGCAAAGGCATTCTCTACAGTGGCCAGCAATAGCTGCTAAAATTTAAGCTTATCAAAAAATAGTTAGGATGAAGCAAACCTGTCCTTGGGGCAGCCTTTATTTTCTAATTTTCAGCTCATACAAAGATTAAGACAGACTATAGGAAGTCAAATCCGTGTATTGTATTTTCTTGTCTTCAAGTAATATACAAATAAATTTTCAATGATACATTTATAAAATAAAATAAAAAATTCAGGCTTAGCTAAGGAGAGACTTTAAAGTATTATTGCAATGAGGGGAGGAAGACAATTGTAATTGGGAGAAAGCTCTGACCAAAGATCTGCAAGGCTCTCAAAAGTTAAGCAGAAAGGGCTTTTCTTTTATAGGGAGGAGTAAGTAAATAATCCTAGAAAGAACCAGGGATGGTGTATTAATCAAGATTCCCCAGAGAAACAGAACCAATAGGATATATAAAGATATAGACATAGATATATACAGATATGTGTAAGAGTAAGCTGGAGAATCAAGAAAGCCAGTGGTGTGGTTCAGTCTGAATCAGAAGAGCTGAGAATCATGGGGCCTCTGTTATAAGTCCTGCTATGAGTCCAAAATCCCAAGAAACAGGAGCACTTAAAACCAAGGGTGGGAGAAGATGGATGTCTCAGCTCAGAGAGGACGAATTCACTTTTTTGTTCTATTCAGGCCCTCAGTGGGTTGGATGATGTCCACCTGCATTGGTGAAGGCAGCCTCCTTTATTCAGTCTACTGATTCAGATGCTAATCTCTTGCAGAGATATCCTTACAGACACCCAGAAATAATGTTTTACCAGCTATCTGGCCTCTAGAAATATATAATAGTATCAAATCACACAGAAAGGGTACCAACAGAGAGGAAAGGTAGCTACTGCTTGAGCATCATCCACTTATCTCAGGTTATGAGCTTAGAACAAGAAATTTCTAAGCTTTCTATCATTTTCCTGTATTATGTTTCTTTATAGTCACAAAGCAAAGGATGCAGCTGGAGAATTTTAGTAATGCCAGTAATGAGGAAGTCTTAGAATTTAAGAATAATTATATATCTTATTTCTGTTTAATTCAGTAATTTAGATTAAAAGGATCACTGGGCTTCCCTGGTGGCGCAGTGGTTGAGAGTCCACCTGCCGATGCAGGGGACGTGGGGTCGGGCCCCAGTCCGGGAAGATCCCACATGCTGCGGAGCGGCTAGGCCCGTGAGCCATGGCCGCTGAGCCTGCACGTCCGGAGCCTGTGCTCCTCAACGGGAGAGGCCACAACAGTGAGAGGCCCGCGTACCGCAAAATAAATAAATAAAAAGGATCACTGAGCCAGTACTCTGAGTTGGGCACTAGTTTAGGTGGTGGTGGTTAGACTATGGAGAAAGACAGATAAAGCCCTGACCTCATGGTGCTTCCTTTCCAGTGGGGACGAAAGGAAAAAAAGTAAATAAAGAAGAGGACCATATTATTATAGATAGATTTTAGTTATTATAGATAGCTGAACTGTGTCCCTACCCTCAAAAATTCATGTTGGAGTCCTAATACCAAGTACCTCAGAATGTTACTGCTCTCAGAGATAAGGACTTTAAGAAGTAATTTAGTTAAAATGTGGTCATTAGGGTGGACCCTAATACAGTCTTACTGGTATCCTTATAAAAAGAGGAAATTGGAACACAGACAAACACAGAGGGAAGACTATGTAAAGACAAAGAAGATGGCTATCTACCAGCCACGTAAAGGGTCCTCAGAAGAAATAATCTCAAATTTATTAGCCTCCAAAATTGAGAAAATAAAATTCTGTTGTTAAATCCCCCAGTCTGTGGTACTTTATTATGGCAGTGCCAGCAAGCAATAGTGATAAGTGTTATGTAGAAATAAAACCACAACTGAAAGTGTGATTGATGAAAGGAGTATGGTGGGGGAGGCAGCACAGTTTGGTTAGAGAAGTCAGAGGAGAACTGTGCGAAGAGATGAAATTTGATTGGAACAAATCATACTAAAACCCAGGATAGCCCATTTCAGGCAGAAAAGATTGAATTGTAAAAGTCCCAAAGAACACAAATGAGAACAGGGCTGAAGGAAGGGAGCGAGAAAAGGAGAGAATGGTCTGAGATGGTCTTGGAGAGGTCATACTTAAACTTGGTTGCTTGATAATTGGAAGCTATAAAACATGAGGAGAATTTACCAAAGGCTAGAGATCACGGTTCTACATCCTTCTCACTTTTGGAATCCATACAAATAAATCTGCTTCCAAAGTCAGGAATGAGGCAAAAATTTAACTGAGAGCTGAGGACCTATACTTTATTTTTATTTATTTATGATATCAAATAACATCAAGGAGTTAATGGTTAAAAAAAAGAAGAAAAAACCATGGCATAAAAATGCCTTCTTGTCACCTCAACTCCCACATCAGCAGGATTAAACATACTGTGAAAACCCAACCTGACTGCATGTCTAGGAAAATTTTCAGCTTTAAAAAATATTTCTCAGAGCTGGTATATGAAACGGTTTAAGATTATCAGAAGAAATGAAATTTATAGTGATTTTATAGGTAAACTATATCAAGGATGTAAAATTAATGACAGGTATTCCTCGTCTCCCTCACTTGTCTCTGAAACTCATGAAAACTATCACCAGTCACTCCTGACCTTCTAATATCCCAATTCAGTTATCTCAGTGGGGATGTTCTCAAACACTGTAAGGTGGGGAATATTGTTTGAACTATTTAAATTATGCTTTTCTCTTTTGCATCTCTATTCATGGGACAACCCTCAAGTCAGCCTAAGGTTTCTGTCTACCCAAATGGGGATGGAAAGATGGTTAACAGTTTGTCACAGTAAGAATATAAAGAGATAAAAGGTAATCCATTGCCCTCTGCTATAAGACAATATATTCGAAAGTCTAGTTTTATTACAGGAAGAGAATGTTCTAAATTCATTTATCTGCCATTTTGTAATTAGGATACAAGCTTACTGGCCTTGATACTGAAGCTGTTTTAGGGAGATGCTAGCCAAATCAAAAGCAGAAGATAGTAAGGATTCAGTAGTGACAGAACACATGCCTGATATCCTGTCTCAAGGTCAAAATCCCAGAGAGGCGAACATCTGTGATTCTAGAAGTTAATTGTCTTATAGACTACACCCAAGCAAACCTAAAAGCAGCCATATTGAAATAAACTGAATAATGAGGTAAAGACCAAGCCTTCTTTAGTTCCCATGTGGCATGGTGTACAGAAGCCCAGAGGTTCCCACATGCCCCAAGGGTCATGGAAGATAGCCGAGTTGAGAGTTGATGAACCTGCCCCAGGCAGTCTCCTGTAGCAAAACAGAGGGAGATGCCAAGGCAAAAACTAAGAGATGAATGTATCACTCCATTAGGGAGTTGGTGGTGCCATGGGTAACCAAGGTCAGCTGGGAAAAACCTGGGAAATGCCTTGACACAACACAGAAAAACACTAGCTGTCATTAGGTAGTAAAACAGACTGGCTGTATCCAACAGAGATCAGCAAGATTCCAGCAGATGCCATACAAATCTGAGGACCCTTTCCTCACCTTTATCACCAGGAGGACACATGTCATTTCCTCCTCCATATGACCAAGCGCCAACTTGAAAAGAAATGGGGAAGAGAATAAACTCTAAGATGGAGCATTTACCTAAACGTTTCTTTCATTATTATATTACATTGAATTGCTATTTTGGAATCAAATCTTTAGTTGCTGACCCCATATACATACTATAGTTGGCCCTCCATGTCTGCAGGTTCCACATCCAAGGATTCAACCAACTGCAGATTGAAAATATTCAGGAAAAATAATTCCAGAAAGTTCCAAAAGCAAGACTTGAATTTGCTGCATTCCAGCAATTATTTACATAGCATTTACATTGTATTTAAAACTATTTGCATAGCATTTACATGGCATTAGGTACTATACATAATCTAGAGATGATTTAAAGTATACAGGAGAATGCGCATAGGTTATATGCAAATACTACCCCATTTTATATAAGGGACTTAAGCATCCTTGGATTTTTGTATCCAAAGTGTGTTCTGGAGCGAATACCCTGAGGATACCAAGGAATGACCACATTCAGCAAAATAAAGAGTTTCATGAGGAAAATCCAATCAGTTAATTAAAATTTTTAAGAGGCTCTATTTTCTCTGCCTCTCTCAGTAGAAGTAAATTTGTGAACTTACTAAACAACAAAATGGAAATATTAAAGTTTGTGGGCCAAGTCTTTTTCTTGAACAAGGCTAATGTGAAGGCTAAAAACATTCGTCTCTGTAACCCTTTTTTTCTATGTATATTTAGCTGATTCATCTCCAAAACCACTTCAGACTGACACAGTCTATCTGTAAAATGCTACTTCAGAAAGATTATATCAGGTCTCGCAGCTTGGGAGATATATGTAATTTTTTTTCAGGTGTAGTCCTAATACTCATGGTGTTGATTAAAAGTTTAACTCTCAAAAACCAATCTACTCCCTTCATCTCAAAGTTCACAGTGTTTGTTGAAGATGGAGAGGAAGGCACAGGATACTTCCAAATCTACAACAAAATTTCTCACATTATCTTTTACTCAGTCAAATTAGACTTATTTATAAAAGTATCTTACAAATAACACTTTTAAAATAAACATTAAAATATACATAGGCTGATTATGGGTTTATCAAAGTGCCTTAAACAACACTTTCCTTGAGATTCTAAATTTATAATGTTGCAGTTCCTCTCTCTTTCTCTCTCAATCCCTCTGTCACTCCTTCTTGCTTCTCTCACTGGCACATATATTTTCTTTTTTTTTTTTTTTAACATTGGTGTGTTTCTGCTTTATAACAAAGTGAATCAGCTATACATATACATTTTTCTAACTGGATTCTCTGTTTTTATCTTGTGGACACCAGCATCCTCTCATGGGTAGACAAGATTCACTTTGACTTCCACTTTTATCTCTGATTTCAAAAGAAGTTCTTCATGGTGAGAAAATACAACCAACATGTGCTTTTATGTGGAGTCATACATTCCTTACAATTCTGAAAATAGATGGCATAATATTATAAAAATGCATGCTCTCTTCAGAAATTGATTGTTTCTCTGAGCAATGCCATTCTTATAAAGCAATTCGTATTAGTATTCCTAGTGGGCTAGTAATCAACCTTACAAAGGACAAAAACAAAAACTACCTAAGAACTTCTTCAAAGTAATGGCATCTTTTGAAGTTATACTGCAAATGCCTGAATGGATAAGAAAACTCAAAATGACAAACCTTTGAAAGGTTTGCTCAGTATATTTTCTATTTTAATTTTTTTTTCAGAGACAGTGTTATAAATTCACTTATAATTTCATTTATTATTTCACATATATAACTTGCACTTTTGTCCTTAACTATTTTTTTTTTTTTTTTTTAAAAGAAGATGTTGGGGGTAGGAATTTAGTAATTTATTTATTTATTTTTGCTGTGTTGGGTCTTCGTTTCTGTGCGAGGGCTTTCTCTAGTTGTGGCAAGCGGGGACCACTCTTCATCGCAGTGCGCGGGCCACTGACTACCGCGGCCTCTCTTGTTGCAGAGCACGGGCTCCAGATGCGCAGGCTCAGTAGTTGTGGCTCACAGGCCTAGTTGCTCCGTGGCATATGGGATCCTCCCAGACCAGGGCTCGAACCCGTGGCCCCTGCATTAGCAGGCAGATTCTCAACCACTGCACCACCAGGGAAGCCCTGTCCTTAACTATTAAGGTTATTATTATCAAATTATCTTAAATTAATCATAAAATACCACAGTTGTTAGGGTTTTTTTTGACAAATTAAAAAAAAGAAAACCTTTACTGGGTGGTTTTCAGGAATGAATTACTTAAGCCAATTAGTATGTAATATCTTGATAATTCAGTTTGATGAAGTAGAAAGAACAATAGTTCAAGGTTCTGAGTTCCATTTATTCAGATAACCTTGTTATCTTTGTCACTGATGAAGTATCTGGCCAGTGGTTTTCTCATCTACAAAATGGGCAAATTGGACTTTACCTCCTAGTCTCTGTCCAAGTCTGTAAACTTGTGGTTGACTATTTCAAACTTTTGCATACTGTGAAAAGGTGTCTAAACAAGACTAGAGTTGGTTATAATGCAAGTCAGAAGAAATCAGGCTGTTTTCATTTGGCTTCTAAATTTGAAACTATATTTTAAAAAAATGTTTGATAGTGTAATGGCCTAAATAATGACCCCAAATATATGTCTGTAACATCCTTGGACCTTGTGGATGTTACCTTGAAAAAAGGGCCTTTGCAGGTATGATTCAGTTAAGGATCTTGAGAAGGGGAGTTTATCCTGGATTATGCAGGTAGGCTCTAAATACAACCATACAGAGAGAGGAGACACAGAGGAAAATACACAGAAAAAAGGAAAAGACAACGTAACTGCAGAGGCAGAGACTGGAGTGATGTGGCCACAAGCCAAGGAAGATGGAAGAAGCCAAAAACTGGGGTCACTAGAAAATAGAAGCAAGAACTTTTCTCCCTTAGAGCATCAGGCTTCTGGCCTCCAGAATTGTAAGAGAATAAACTCTTGCTGTTTTAAGCCACCTAGTTTCTGGTAATTTGTGACAGGAGCCTCAGGAAGCTAACACAGATAGATTCCCTGAGAATAATTTATTGGACACCCAGTGATGAAGACTTCTCCCTTGCTTGACCTCCCAGTTCCCTTGGAACAGGGTTCTACTCAAGGAGCTGAAGGGAAGTCCAAGGAGCTGCCAGGACAGAGCATTTTGGTCCCCACTCATATTTCTCCCGCCAGGCCTATCTCTTTATTTCTGCTCCCTCCTTGTTCCATCTCTGGTTTTGTCCAAAACAGCAGCTGTTTCTTATTATTTTCAGTGGTTTATCATTCAGTAATGTTCAAAGAGGCTAAAGGGAACATTCCCTAGCTTTTCAGAGAAAACTTTCAGAAAATCAGTAATGTTATATGTAATAATTCACACTACACAAATTTTGAAGAATTTCCCAAGTTTCTTAAAGAAAATCTCCAAATGGTACTCCCATAGACCCTTACCTACCGACCTCTTAACGCTCAGATTTGCTTTTATCTTTCGTTTCCCACCCCTAAACCTTAGAATGCACAACTGCAGTATTTTATGTTAAATAACAGGATATATAACATAATTTAGCCTTCTCATGAATTGGTTCCTTTTATCTGTTTGAATATTTATATTGATTACAGTCATTATTTCCTTTACTAGTGTCCTAAACCTCATCAATTAACATGCAGGCAAATACAAAGCAAGCTATTCAGTCAGGTTTTCCCAAGAGAGTTCATATAAAATAGTTCTCTCTAAATAGTCATAAACATGGTAAGCAGAAAGAACCACACAAATGAAAGTATACGGACAGGAAAGTGCATGGAGAAATCTTTTTCTAAGAAAGGGCTCAAGAATCACATTGATTGCTCATTTCTTAGAAGCTGATAGTCTCAAATTGTTACAGTAATAAACCTGTAATTCATCTCTGGATAAGTATTCCCACTTACCCTATCACCAAGTAGTTTTTCTAAGGGTGTTCAATATACTATACATTTTGAAAGGAATCTAAAGTTACTTTCTTCCTAGAAAAAAAAAAAAAAGTCATTGGAACACACCAGATATGAGATGCTTTTCAATTAGTTTGTTTATATTTGGTTTGGGTTGGGGAGAACAGGGCAATTTTCACCAATCTAATCTTGTTAATCTCCAAGTTATATGAGAGAGAAAAGCTACATAGCAGGCTATTTATTTTATGTTCAGAGAATTCTTTTGTCATTCTCTTGAAGTTTAATGAACAGTTTCTCCAAATCCTCAGAGCAGTTTAAGTGTTTATTTCAGCAAATAATATGTTTGTAGAAGCACACATCATTATAGAAGTCTTTCCTGGGAAACTTCCCTTGTGACATATTGTGGCCTTATTCCACTGTGCAAAAGAAGGTCAAAATAAAGTACGTTTATACTTTGCCCAATGCTGCAGTCTTCTTCACTAGTAAAAAGTACTGGAAACCTGCAAAGCATTTACATTTTTAAATTAACAGATTTTTTTAAGTATTAGTTTTATTTCCTGGTAATTTTTAATTGATTTGTTACTTTTTATTGGAAAATATACATATTTTAAAAGTATACATAGTGTACTATGAGCTTTCACAAATTGCATGCATTCATGCTACCAATGCCCAGATCAAGAAAGAGACCATGACCAGCACCCAGAAGATACCCTCATGCCCTGCTTCCAATCATTACCTCTAAGCTCACCACTATTTTGACCTCTATCACAATATTCTGTTGTAGTCATACTTTATATAAATATAATAATATGGTATGTATTTTGGGTCTGATTTCTTTCATTTAACATCATGTTTATGAGATTCTTCCATATTGTTGTGTTATAGATCATTCATTCTCATTCCATAAATAGTATTCCACTGGGTGAATATGCCATCATTTATTTATCCATTATCCCACTGATGAAGAGTTGAATAGCTTTAGGTTTGAGATGATCACAAATTGTGCTTTGCTGAACATTCTTATATATCTTTTGGTGAAAATAAGTATGCATCTCTGTTGGATGTTTGTCAAGGAGTAGAACTGCTAGGTCATAGGGTATATATGTTCAAAATTAGTGAATAACCCCAGTTTTACAAGTTGGTTATAACAATTTTCACTCTCAAGTATTTGAGTGTTCCAGTTGCTTCACACGCTTATCAACACTTGGTATTTTCTTTTTTTTTTTTTTTAATTTTTGTCATTCTGACAGGTGTGCAGTGGTATGGCATTGTGATTTAACTGGCATTTCCTTGATAACTGAGTTGAGATACTCCTCAAATTTTTGTTGTTCAAGTATTTTGCCATTTTTTCTACTGGGTCATCCTTCTTTATTTCTTTAATTTGCAATAGTTCTTTAAAAATGATGGCTATAGGGCTTCCCTGGTGGCACAGTGGTTGAGAGTCCGCTTGCCACTATTTATTGAAAATCTGTCTTTTCTACACTATATGTCCAAAACTTTTTTCATGAAAATCAGCCAAGTATTAATCTAGCATCTTTCTTTTCAACTTGTCTATAATCACAATTTTAAATTTTAATTTGGAAAAATATAAACCCACAGATACACAAATAATACATTTATTAAATATCAAGTTTCAGATTGGAAACAGGATTTTAAAATGATTGAGAAGTCATTGTTCTCTTTCTAGCTACTTGATATAATATTTTTAATTTAAAATATGTCATTGCTTTCAATCTTCCTTTATCTATTCCAAACTCCATTTCTTTCTTATTTCCCAATGTATTGATATAGCCTGTGTTTCAAAATGATCTTTAGCAACTTTTGCCTTAGTCCTGTCAGTGGAAATTTAGCTAACATTTATTGAACATCTAGTATGTCCTAGGTAGTGTGGTAGTTTTCTCTTAACATACTATTTCTTGTATGTAGATTCAACCACTCCCCAAATAAATATTAATAATTTCTTAGTTTTACAGCTATAATACTTATTAATATTTTTTAAGAGATCAGAGACTTCTTTGAGAATCTGATAAAAGCTTTAGTTTTCCTCTCCTGAAAATATGCACATATACAAAATTATATATAAAATTTCAAGGGGTCCTATGCCACTAGAGGCCACAGATTGAGAACATTTCCACTGGAGAAACTCAAAGAAATTATTATTCTATATTATGAGAATGATTCTCCATGAGCATCTTTGTTGGTTAAATATCACAACGGGTACAACATGTGGCTTTATTGAGGACAATTTTATGGTTGCTCTCAGGGCTGAATAAATGATTCCAATATAAAAACATGTTAAACTAGATATAACAGGCATCTATTTTTAATTCTAGATCAATTTAGGACACTTCACTTGGCACTAATAAGTTTATAAAAATCCCCTGTCAAAAAGAAGTGTCATTAGGAATAGACATTTCCTCCTTTATAACCAAACACTTAGTGGTTGCTCCCCCAACCTATTCCCAAGCCACTAGCTAATAGAAAGACAAGAATGGTTTGTTACCAGCTTTCTTCAAATACATAGAAACAAAACATAATTGTTTTTGTATAGTTATAAAAGAGCACAGCTGTTGATCCTTTAAAGAATCAAAATGTAAGTAATCGATTTGTGGTACAAACTATACCAATTTGTTATGACGTGCAGAAGTTCCACATGCAGATCTTTGCAGTATCACATTTAAGCACAGGCACACACAGAGCTTCCCACATCTGAACACTAGACTGGAACACAGAGCCTGCATGTGGTGTCACAGATCCAGCTGTGTGCTGCAGTGAACTGCAACTTCAGCCCCTCATCTTCAAACATCCTCTCACCTAAAAACCTGTTTTTATTTCTTCTTACTGCTTCACAGATGTGAGAGCTGTCAGCCCTGAGTTCTACCTAGTACAAACATTCCTTACTTCATCAAAAGAAAATCAAGCTCCAGGAAATAACACCCTGCTTAGATGTGACACATCTAAGAACCAGCTCAGTGGACTGATCTCCTTGAGTTTCTTCAGCATGCTCAAGTTGCCTTCATGAGTCAAGATTTTAAAAAAAAAATCAAAATGTAGTTTTCAGTCTAAAAATATTACACCTCATAGTTCCTAAAATAACCTAGTTTCATGAAACATCTTCATAATTCTTATACTCTGTTGAATAAGGGGATCCTTATTTCCTGGGTGACCTTGTCAACACATCAGAGAATCCTGGGTCTACTGGACAGGAGGATGTTGAGCTGACTTTAGGCACTAGCTGTTTGCTAGTAAGACTAGTATCTACTTTTGAGTTCAGAGGGCACAACACACAAAGGAAAGAAATTAAAGTTCATACAATTATATTAAACACACTGGGGAAATAGATTCTCTGTTTACCTAAGTAGGTTTCCCATGGTTCATTACTCTATTCACTTTCTCATTCACCCTCAACACCTCCATCCCTCTTTTATATTTCAAACTCACATGGAAAAACTCCAATTAAGATTAAAGCCAACTCTCTGATGACTTTGAACTTGCTCTTATGGATAGAACAAAGCCACCTAACCATTCTGACTTTAAATTAATGACCATGAAGCTTGAGTAGACTTTTAAAACTGCCCTGCCATCCCCCCATCTTTCTCAGCCAGTCCATACTGCCTCTCTCTGAGTGGACCATTTACTACCTTCTCCTATCCATTTTATCTCCCCAAACCTCCTCCCTGTCAGCAGATAACATTTTAAATATTTCAACGAGGAAATATAAACAATATAAAAAATATAAAAAAGAACTACCACATGACTCAGTAATTTCATTTCTTGGCACACATCCAAAGAAAATAAAAACACTAATTTGAAAAGATACATGCACCCCAATGTTAATAGCTGCATTATTTACAATAGCCAAGATATGGAATCAGCCTAAGTGTCCATCAAAAGATGAATGGATAAAGAAGACGTGAGACATATATACATATAGATATAAAATGGAATATTACTCAGCCATAAAAAAGAAAATTCTGCCATTTGCAACAACACACATGGACCTGGAAAGTATTATGTTTATTGAAATAAGTCAGATAAAAAATACTATATGTTAACACTTACGTGTAGAATCTAAAAAATAAAATGAATTAATATAAGAAAACAGAAACAGACTCACGGATATAGAAAACGAACTAGTGGTTACCAGTGGGGAGAGGCAACAGGGCAGGGGCAAAGTAGGCATAGAGGATTAAGAGGTACAAACTACCAAGTATAAAATAGATTAGCTACAAGAATATATTGTACAGCACAGGGAGTATAGCTAATGTTTTATAATAACTTTAAGTGATACAATTTATAAAAATATTAAATCACTATGCTGTACACCTAAAACCAATATTGTAAATCAACTATACTTCAATAAAATAAATTTTTAAATTTCACCTATCAAAATCATGTCAAGCAGCCTCCCCTGGTAATGATTTTGTTACTCAGTAGGGCATGTGCTCTCCTACCCAAGAATTGAACCTGCTTCATGGCAGCCATAATAATTTAAAGTTAAATGGACAAGTCATGTGGCTCACAAGAGAAGGCTTCCACTGTTATTCCAATAACTGAATGTCCTCAATTTACCTTTGTTTAGATCAAGAAGCTACAATATTCATTTAATCACCCAAACCCAAATCACCTTTTTAATATAAGCAGGCTTTTCACAGGTGGCAAACGTCATGCAGAACCTGTATTATCAATAGAAAACACATACAGAAACATAACCATCTCTCAATTCATGCTGTCTGAATATGAGTCATCAGGCACAGGTGCAGCTACTGAGGACTAAACAAGATAGAAATAAGGAGAGTTCAAAGGACACACCTCAGTTTGGGTGTTTATAATAAGAAAGGTTGTTCTTCACATAGCCTTCATATAATACAGTTTGGGCAGGTATTTATCCTGGGAGCAGGGGAAGAAATGAAGAGCCAATGTGAAGACACTGCAATAGTCATTTAGACAATCTAGTCAATAGAGAAAGAGTTTAGAAGAATGTAGGACAAAGATGTACAGAAGCCAAGTACAAGGGCAAAAGTAACTGACCAGAAAGGGGAGCTTTAAAAATTATCACCATCCAGTTACACGGAAAGAAACGATCATTCTTCTGATGCTGCATTTAAGTCCTACATTTTAAAACACTTTAGTTCTCAATTCCGTAATTGGTATGATGTTTTTCTCTGAAAATGTTCAAAGACTCATAGAGATAGCTCTCTCTTCTGTTTTCCTTTCTCTCAAAATTACTCCAAATAATAAATGAAGAAAACCAAAGTATTTTGTTGACAAATTACTTTTGTTAGCAATTTAGAACACGATTTCTTAGCTTATAATACATAGAAATGGAACTGTCATCTTTACTACCCGTAATCAACCTGCTTTCACCTTTTACATAGGAGGATACTTCTATTACACACATAAAATTGATTATGGGCAACTGTCATGTTTCATAGGAACCAGAGTTCACAGCTACCATAAGGAAAATACAAACAGTAAGAATGATCAAAGTTGTAGGTAAATAATATATTTCTCCTACAATAGTAGAGGAAATTTCTCAGGCCTTTCCATTGCTTATGTCAAGGTCAACTCTGTTCTCATAATACTTTACTCATGCCAATATGTAAACACTGATTTTTAAAAGCCTATAGCAGTATTTCCAGGTGTGTTCTATGGAACTTTTCTGCGATATGTTTGTTAGTAGATATTCTAAAGAAAAATGGATCTTGCTCTACTAAGTTTAAAAACACTAGATTAACAGATTTTTTTTTTTTTCACTATAGGACTTCTCAGGCAGTTGACATGCTCGAGCATTTAGTGAATTTAAAAGGCAACAGACTCTGCAGAGTTTCATATCTATCTGATCGGGAAACCATGGCAGTAAGCATTCATCCTATGATATTAGTGTTGTTCAGAACACATTTTGGTAACTACTGTTTTACTTATTCATGAGAGAGATAAATCTATAACAGGTGAATATACTATGACAAACCTACATACTCTATTCCTTAGATGTTGTAAGTGATCGTGAAATAGAGTAGTTCTACTCTTTTAATCATCACACAAAATGAGAGGTCTTTGGTCTACACATGTGGAAATGGAATTATTCTCTGCAAGTTGATGAAAACTAATTGATGGCAAATTCTTTCAATGAAGACGATTTACCTTTCTGCCCAACACTTTCTGTAGATCAATATGAAAAGGATTCATGGGCCCTTTAATCCACATATTTGTATAAAGGGAAAGCTAAGAGGAATAGAGTAGGATTTTAGGTTTTATGATTGTGTTTTGGGTCATAGTTTTATTTAGAGTGAAGGCTTATTTGGAAAAATGTAATATAATACAGATCATTGTAAAATAATTCGAAGTCATAAAATGAGAGTCAGGCATTACATAAGCTATTTGTTACCTTTGAGATATAAAAAATTAGTTAACATTCAAAGTGTACCCTAAGTTATTTACAAAGTTTGTCTTCTCATTTAGAGCAGACTGTTCCTTAGATAATACAACAAAATACAGGCTCAGTCAAGCACAATTTATCTTTATATATTAGGCTTCCACTTAAATCACTTACTAGCATATGACCTTGGACAAAGTACTTTAACTTCATGTGTATCTGAGTCCTCATAAATTAAACGGGAAAAATAATAAGTCACACACACACACACCCCATGGAGTTATTGTGAGGATTAAAGGAGTTAATATACATAAAGCATTTAGGACAACTCTTGGCACAGTAAATTTTCAGTATGCTTTAGACATTATCATTATCCTTATTATATGCCAAGTACTTTTCTAGTCTCTGAGGACGTTTACAACAGCAAGACAGACAAGTTCTATGGCCTCAGGAAATTAACAGTTCCCTGGAAGAGAGACATAAATAAATCAAAGAAACAAATATAAATATAAATGCTGTAATGAAAAGAGTGTGCTACCATTAAGACTATGGTAGTGGTCCCACCGTATCTAGTTGGTTAAGGAGTATACCTCAGAAGAAGACATTTCAACTAATAGTTAAAGAAGAAATAGATGCCAGCCATGTGAAGAATGTGGATAGGCACATTCCAGGCAAAAGAACAAGACATGGGAATGCCTTGAAATAGGAAAAATAATAGAGAGCCAAAGTCCCAGGAGGACGAGGAGACACACTCAAGCTAGGCTAATTAGAGGAGAAACCAACGAAGGAACTATCTACAAATTTATCAGCAGGA
>NW_006769434.1:369859-389968 GCF_000442215.2 Lipotes vexillifer
CAGCAGGAAGTGCAGCATCATGGGTCTCATAGTGGAAGAACCATTACTACCTTAAGCCAAAAGGATAAGAGAGGGCTGTGGTTACCAGAACCAAGGAGGAGGGAGGCATGCATATCAGGCTACCTTGAGAGGCTGTGACCGCCTAAAGGATAGAGCCAGCCAGAGGTGACTGCACAGGGAGAAAGCCATGGGAGAAATAGCCTCTTCTTCAGATTCCCCACTAAGGCACTATTACTCAACCCAGGCAGCCAGAAGGCAAGGAAACCACTGATGTAGGCTATAAAAGCCAGTCTACTAGGGTACGGAACAAGTTAGAGAAAAGAGAGGGGAAAATGCGGGCAAGGGAAAGATATCTAGCACTGTGAATTAGAATGAAAAGAACCTAGGATGACTGAAAACACAGCGATTGAGGAGGAGAATGCTACAAAAGGAGAGCGGATAGCCAGGAAGGAGATGAATTACTCAAAGGCACCAAAGGGATTTAGATTTTATTCTAAACGCAATGAAAAGTCACTGAAGCATTTGCAGAAAGGAATGGCAAGGTCCATAAGTGTGTTTTAACTCTGTCTGGTATGTGAAGACTGGATTATAAGAGCATAAGTGGAACTAGGAGACCCATAAGGAAGCTATGGCAATAATCTAGACAAAAAGCATGATGGTGGCCTGGATTAGGGTGTGAACAGTGGAGATGGAGCTAAGTGAGCACATTCAAGTTGAGGATAGAACTGACAGGATCTTCACATGGGTTTGATGTTGGGGTAATAGAAAAGGAGGAATCAGAGATGACTATCAGATTACCAGCTTGAGCAGCAAGCTGAATATTTCTCAGTGGGTAAGACTAGGCAGGAACAGATTTAGGAGGGGAAGATAAGAGGCTCAGTCTTGGCTATGCTGAGTTTGAGATGACTTTGAGACATCAAGTGAAGTGTCAAATAAGCAAAAATATACCTTAAGTTCTAGCTCAAAGAAGTGGTCTGACCTTGTAATAAGAGTCACCAGAATGTGTTGGTAATTACCACCAGGCCAGGGGAATTAATGAGATCACCTAATGCTGTGAGAAGACAATATTGTCTCTGGTTTACCTAGATAATTTTAATATAAATCAACTGAATTTTAAAACAGAAATACTTATATATTTTGTGCCATAGACACCTTTGGTGGAATGATGAAACCTACGGACCCCCATTTCAGAATAATTTTTCTCAATGTATAAAGTAAAATACACAGGATAACAAGGAAACCAATTATTTTGAAATATACTTATCAAAATATAAAAATTAAATTTATAATACAGTAAGTTATTTATTTTTAATGCATTAAGTAACTACGGAGGTAAGTTTAGTACCTACCATAACATCATTTATTTATCCAAGTAGTGACAAGCATAAATGATGTTTTATAGTATGTGTAACAACTGGAATATAGTATGAAAAAAATTGTTATTTCTGCTAATGACAAAGACACATATACTCTCATCCTATTGTGTGTGTACCTATACTCAAAATGAAAATAATACTAATCGTTAATAGGGAGCACCCCATGCCCTTAAGGAGGTCACAGTGTTGGTAATATTAGGAGTGGGGGAGGACAGAGAGGACATACAAGTCATTAGACCATTGCACTGTGGTGGGAGAATATTTATGAAAAAGCAATGCTCACTGAGGTATAGGAGCACAGGGGAAGGCCTTGGTAAGTCTTCCCACAGATGTCTCTTTAGCCATGGAGGTAAGGAAGTGTGTGTTTGGCATTTCATATGAAGCAACAACATGAAAATGCCTAAGGAATCTGAGACAGAGTAATCAAGTGCATCAGCAGCACAGTTACTCTCTGCATTGTCCTAATCCTCTGTGTTACCTCTTCTCAGAAAGGCAGGAGAAAATCCAGGTGTCTCACACCTGCTATTTCTTTCACTCTCTCAAACAGCATCCTCACCTGATCAACAGAACCAGGGCAGAAACTTTGAACTTGCTAATCGTGCTATACGGAACCTACTTCACATAGATCATTGTGCGGTTTGGCTCCTTATTTCATTCAGGTCTTTGCTCAGACATGACCTCATCAATGAGGCCTTCTCAACACCCAAAATAGCCCCTCCCTCCATCATTCTCTGCCTATTTTTTAAATAGCACTTACGACTGCTTGAAATTATATTCTGGGGAGAGAATACTAGTTTGTCAGACACCTCCATCCCAAGTTAAGCTCCGTAAGGGCTGTGACCCACTCTTCTTCACAGCTGTCTCCGCAGGCCCTAGATGGGCAATTGGCACACAGCAGTCAGTTCCTAAACATGTGCAGAGTAACTTAGTTAATCCACATATTGTTTAAGGATGTATTTGTCCTCACTTGGTTGTAGCCGTGACTGCCACCCTGTCTCACATGTCCAAGTCCCGCAATATCCATCTTGTATATACGTGACACAATGCATCCCTTGCCCTTACGTATGCTACACAAAGCATCCCTGTGGCTACCTCTTCTTATTCCATGCCCACCTTTTCTGTTGATGTTCCCTGCCCTCACACATTGAAAAGCTAAGACCATCGAGTAGCAACTCTTAGATGTCACACTCTAACATAATATCCTGCCTATCTCTGAAGATGGTGACACTGTCACACTCTACATTCCTCTGCCAGGCTAGAATATCAGTAGCATCGTGAAACAAAGTCCAATGTGGCTGAAAAGTCCAAGCGAAGGCCTCAGAACAACACCAGGTCCTGTCTCTTCTCTGCTTCTTCTCTTCCTGCAACTGACTCCCCTGCCCACTTCTCCTCAGACTACAACTCCTCTGAGTTTTAGCACACTAATTCCTTGATGGTTTCCATGTTTAAATTTCTCAACATAGAGATATAGGTAAAAAAATGAGAACCTGCCAAAGCAGTGCAGTTGAGATAGTATAAATTCAAGAAAACATTTAGGAGGCGAGATGTACATGCATGAGAGAATATTAGGTAACAGGCTGATAACAGCAACAGATTAAATCAATTAAAAATATAGATAGCGAAGAAAGTTTTGTAATGAATAGATGAATCCAGTTTGGGATATTTAGAATGCTAAGTGCCTGTGGTATAACTAAACAGATATTTTGAAAAAGCAGTTAAGAAGGTGAATCAATGGGACTTCCCTGGTGGCGCAGTGGTTAAGAATCCGCCTGCCAATGCAGGGGACACAGTTTCATTCCCTGGTTCGGGAAGGTCCCACGTGCTGTGGAGCAACTCCGACTGCGTGTCACAACCACTGAAGCCCGTGCACCTAGAGCCCGTGCTCCGCAACAAAGAGAAGCCGCCACAATGAGAAGCCCGTGTACCGCAACGAAGAGTAGCTCCTGCTCACCGCAACTAGAGAAAGCCCACAGGCAGCAACGAAGACCCAACACAGCCAAAAATAAATAAATAAATAATTGTTGTTGTTTTTTTTTAAAAGGTGAATTAAGTAGTTGGGAGCCATGAGCATTTGGGAGGGTATACACTGAGCCATGAATGTGGATTATGTCTCCCAGGAAAATTAAAGGACAGTAGGGGGTCAAGTACAGGATGCTAAACATAACTTCCAGCAGATTATGGTTTTGTTATTAAAATTTATAGTTTTGTGTAATGCAAAAGCAGAGATCTCTGAAGAAAATAAAATTTGATTTTGTGTGGTTACCATTATTATTTTGGGCCCTCAGGTATGTTTCTGTATAATAGGATAGCTATTGAAGTGTTACATTACCCTTTAAAAAATAAAACTAACCTCCAAGCTGCAGTCACGGGACAGTTAACAAATAGTCTTAGATGAAGCAGCGGAAAGTGCGCATTGCTGGTCAGCCAACACCCTGCACCAAGTCAGGACAGGGAGCCAACTGCATTACATCAAGGGCTCAGCTCTGTTTTCTGCCAAGAGCTGCCTTTTAAAGTCTTGCTTCTGACAGGTTACAGTGCCTGGCAAGGCAATTCTCAAAATTCAAGAGAGAGTACGTCACTTGCCTTCCTGCTGCCAGCTTCTTCCTTGGCGGTCCGCACCCCTCCCGCCCCAGGCCCCAGCCATGCTCGCTGCCCGCACCGCAGCTTCAGCACCTGGGCCCGGGTAGACCCTGCGAGGGGCTGACTGCAGGCCAAGGCTCCCTGGCTTAGGCCACGTGTGTTCCTGGCTCGCGAGCAGCTCTGACCCCCCGGCCAGCTTGGACCACAGGGCCGCCCCATGCTGCCAGCCTGAACCACAGGGCCGCCCCGTGCTGGCCTGCTGGCCACGGCTGTGGTACCTTGGGCCGCCCCCGATACCCAGCAGGAAGTGCAGGAGAGAAAGCCCAGGAGAGGGGGGAGGTAGTCCAATTCCAGGACCCGTGCACTTCTCCGAACCCCCCAGCTCACCCCTGCCCCCGGGTCCCCCCAAGGGCCTGCCCTTGACCTGTGTGCTCCTTCAAGGTTGAGAAGCCAGGACTCTAGGGCCAAAAGTAACTTATTTTCCATAGTAATTTGAGAGACTAACCTCATTCTTCTTGCAGCATCCGTAGGAACAATGTGTAATTTTTAACTCCATAGTAACGCAGACAGTGACAGCAAGGGTAGAGAACCGGTCCAAAGTTACACAGTCTTTTGGCCAGAGGGTTAAAATTGAGCCCTCCTGACTAGTAACTTCTTTGGATCACCAAACCTCCGCTCTTCGTACCTGAAGCCTCTGCTTCCTCTTAAGGACCTTCTGAAGGCTCCTCCCTGTGGTGGGAGGACTGGGCCTGCCCCCAGGTGTTGTAACAGTGCATGAGTTGGCCTGGGACTACTTAAGCCTAAGCTATTTTTAGCCACCTTCCAGGACAGAGATTATCAAACTCTGGTGTGTGTCAGAATCACCTGAAAGCTGATAAAGATGAGAGGCCGAGGCTCACTGAAGGACCTGGACCTCTTTATTTTTACCAAGTCCCCCAAGTGATTCTAATACAACCGAAGTTTGAGAACCCAGGAGATGCCTGCATTGTCTCTTAAGCATCGCACCTGAAAGGGAGGTGATTATTGAATGAGATTCCACATTTCTCGTTTAGCTTCTGTCTTTCAGATCAGTGTACTGTGCATGACATTCATTTGAAAAATACATATACAAACAAGTACAAAAAAATTCCTTAGACTGTAGAGGCTGGGTAGACCCTGCGAGGGGCTGACTGCAGGCCAAGGCTCCCTGGCTTAGGCCACGTGTGTTCCTGGCTCGCGAGCAGCTCTGACCCCCCGGCCAGCTTGGACCACAGGGCCGCCCCATGCTGCCAGCCTGAACCACAGGGCCGCCCCGTGCTGGCCTGCTGGCCACGGCTGTGGTACCTTGGGCCGCCCCCGATACCCAGCAGGAAGTGCAGGAGAGAAAGCCCAGGAGAGGGGGGAGGTAGTCCAATTCCAGGACCCGTGCACTTCTCCGAACCCCCCAGCTCACCCCTGCCCCCGGGTCCCCCCAAGGGCCTGCCCTTGACCTGTGTGCTCCTTCAAGGTTGAGAAGCCAGGACTCTAGGGCCAAAAGTAACTTATTTTCCATAGTAATTTGAGAGACTAACCTCATTCTTCTTGCAGCATCCGTAGGAACAATGTGTAATTTTTAACTCCATAGTAACGCAGACAGTGACAGCAAGGGTAGAGAACCGGTCCAAAGTTACACAGTCTTTTGGCCAGAGGGTTAAAATTGAGCCCTCCTGACTAGTAACTTCTTTGGATCACCAAACCTCCGCTCTTCGTACCTGAAGCCTCTGCTTCCTCTTAAGGACCTTCTGAAGGCTCCTCCCTGTGGTGGGAGGACTGGGCCTGCCCCCAGGTGTTGTAACAGTGCATGAGTTGGCCTGGGACTACTTAAGCCTAAGCTATTTTTAGCCACCTTCCAGGACAGAGATTATCAAACTCTGGTGTGTGTCAGAATCACCTGAAAGCTGATAAAGATGAGAGGCCGAGGCTCACTGAAGGACCTGGACCTCTTTATTTTTACCAAGTCCCCCAAGTGATTCTAATACAACCGAAGTTTGAGAACCCAGGAGATGCCTGCATTGTCTCTTAAGCATCGCACCTGAAAGGGAGGTGATTATTGAATGAGATTCCACATTTCTCGTTTAGCTTCTGTCTTTCAGATCAGTGTACTGTGCATGACATTCATTTGAAAAATACATATACAAACAAGTACAAAAAAATTCCTTAGACTGTAGAGGCTGAACATTCCAAGGTTCTCTGGTGCTTCCATGAGTTTCCACGGGCTGCCCTCTCTGCATGGAGCCATTTCTTTCTCCACTCTTTCTCACAAGCCTACCTTTCATCTTTGCTCATCCATCCCGTATGACTGTTTACTTGTCCCTGACCTAGGAGTCTCATGTTTTCTGCCATCATCTGTGAAACTATGACAAGATAACTTGTTAGCTGGCAAGTAGAGTAAAATCTCAGACCCTTCATGGATCTTGACAGAAAAAGATCCATCAAGTCCAATACCCTCACAAAATATCCCACCTGCTCTCTGTCACCCAGTATTTCACTCCATTCTCTAGACTAACTGTATGCCTTGTTAAACTCCAAATATCCCCAGAGAGACAAAAATGTTATCACATGGTGGGGGGGGAAACACCACAGGAGCACAATTCTACGGAAAGTATACCAATGAGCCATTAATGGAAGACATGGTGACATAAAAAAGAGTCTGGTGTTACCCAAGGCCAACTTGCCCCCATCAAATTATTATTTTGACACCAATATTTCTGTTCTGGTTTAATCATTTTTATATTTTCAGTATTCATGCTGGATTTTCTCTAAATTTGCCAGCCTTGGCACTGCAGAAAATATCTATAAACCACATTTTTTTTCAACTTTTGATAAAATAGCCTATTTTAACTGATTTGCTACCCAAATCATTTTGCAGTTTCAAGAAGATTTTGACTTCTAACATTTTAGTGTGTTTGAATCTTAAACAAATTTAAGAGGTGGGTTCTTAAAGCAAGAAGTGGGGTTAATCAGCAAAGGAGCTAATAGAGCCTAGCAAGAATATATATATATTTTTAATTTTTACTAAAATATTTTAAATCACTATTAGCTTAGACCTGTGGAATGAAGTTAAAAAAATAAAGTTCTTACTAGCAATACTTTCTATTTATCATTAAAAAGCTCCAAATACTTTATGGGTATTATCATAATTCATGTTTACATTACTCTTGGGAAATAAGTAAGCATATAAATTATGCTCCCTACTACATAATTAGGAAACAAAGGAACCCACCCAATTATTCAGTCATTTTTCTAAGGAACACAACATTCTAAACTATAAATAGAACCCAACACTTGACCACACTGTCTGTATTTGGACAGAGTCTATAGTAAGGACTCATGGGTATAATAAAAGGAAAGTTTCTATGAATTTTAACAGCTTTCTGAAATCCTTATGATGGAAGCTTGTATTTATGCTTCTAATCACCATGAATTTGGCAGTCACACTCAAGTAAATGTTTCTAGCTTTTTGTGCATGAGGAAGTATACATGTGTCAACCATGCACTGACAAAATCTATTATTTTAATTGATTAAATAGTTTTCATTATAATGCTTTAAAGATTTTCCTGAGATTTTAGCTCAGTAGTCTGGGAGTTCTCTGTGGTAAATGAATTCACAGCAAAACTTGTGAATTTCCAATCAGAAAGATGGGAATTCAACAATGATAGAGGAAAGCTAAGACCATCTTGGACAGGGTGAGCCAGAGTATGTTAAAACTGCATCTCAGAGGGTGCTTCCCAGGGAACACACCTGCAACAGTTGATACTGGGAGTGGTCCAAGAAAGAGAGCTAATATGGTGTTTTGAAACTGGATCACTCGCTACCCATTGGCAATAAGGATCTCCATTGCTAGTCACAGATGGAGCACGGAAGTCTCTGGCACAAGTGGCAGTCCAATTGTTAAAACTCTCCAGAGCCTTAAATTGAAATGTTATTCCAGTGGAGGAAAATACATTAACTGGTACATTGTGTCAAACATCTGAGAAATACGGGAGTAATAGCAACTACTGTTGGGATAAGGAGGGTGGGATAAGGAGGGTGGGAGGGAGCCACAAGAGGGAGGAGATATGGGGATATATGTATATGTATAGCTGATTCACTTTGTTATACAGCAGAAACTAACACACCATTGTAAGGCAATTATACTCCAATAAAGATGTTAAAAAAAATAAGACATTGATGTTGGGTGGTTATTACTAACAACTGATGTTCTGAGTAAAGATAAAGAAAACCTGGAGTGATTAGTCACCGGTTAATAGTTAAGTGTGAAAGCCAGAAGGCCTCCTTGGTAGCTCACAAAGAGTCACTAATCTCTTGCAGAGGGCAGAGAAAGTTGAGGCCCAGGCGCAAGACTTAATAGTTGGAGTAACCTAACTCCAAAGAAGGTTAAACCTTCCACCAAGACAGATCTGTTCTGCCAAGAAGAGAGTTTCTGAAAGCTCTGTTTGTAAACAATGAGAACCAAGCAGCTTGCCATGGGAGCCAGAGCAGGAAAGGCCCTGCTGAGCACCCAAGCTGCAATGTAAGCAGCTCAGCTACTTGAGCAAATCAACTGGAAGACACTTATGGTATTAAAGATTTTGGTGGTGGGACAAGGTTCACAAAGAACTTAGGGAAATCTCCAAGGAAATCACAATGGAAACTGCTAGAGGTCTCCAACAGGGCTATGCTATCTGTAGCTGAAGTTATGCACCTTTTGAAGAACAGTTCCTGGCATGCTACTATGATAGAGAGCCCGCCCCCGCCCATGGGGGTACTAAGTGATCTTGCTGCCAAATCTGCCCATTATGAGTTTGGCATTTTCAGACCCATCAAGTCATATGAAAAAATGGGCCAACAAAAATCTGTCTTAAGATGGGACTAGCACAAGCAGAACCAGAGGACACAAGCGCGCTGTGTGAGCTTGTATCCCACACCTCATGGTATCACTGCTGCAGCAGTAGCTCTCCCTCAGCCCACACCTGTGTCCGTATGAGGTCTCTCTCTCTCTCTCTCTCTCTCTCTCTCTCTCTCTCTCACAACTGGTTGACCAAGGAAGAAAAGCCTGAGCTTGGTTCAGAGATGGGACAGATTGGTATGTGGATGGCAGCCAAAAATGGGTAGCAATTGTAATATCCTCACTCAGGGGGTGGCTTGCTGCTCAGTGGCAAGGGATAATTCTCCCAACATGCAGAATTTGGGGCAGTGCACTTTGTTATGAACTTATATGAAAAGTAGCCTGAGAAACAAATTAAAATGGGTTTCCCCACTCATGAGCAAGAAAAATTTCACTGTTCAGTTAAATCTGATGCTTTGATTCTAGTCAAACGAGCATGCTTCCTTTCTACTGGTTTTATGATCAGAAATATATAATAAACCATGTCTCCATTTGCTTTTTTGCCTTGCTGAAAACTTAAAGCCAAATTTAAAGCCCAACTGTGACATCTTTGCTGATCCATCTTGTTAACATAATTGTGGCTTTTTTTTTTTTTTTTTTTTTTTTTTTTTTTTCCTGTACGCAGGCCTCTCACTTGTTGTGGTGTCACCCATTGCAGAGCACAGGCTCCGGACATGCAGCCTCAGCAGCCATGGCTCACAGGCCCAGCCACTCCGTGGCATGTGGGATCTTCCCAGACCGGGGCACGAACCCCTATCCGCTGCATCGGCAGGCGGACTCTCAACCACTGCGCCACCAGGGAAGCCCGATTGTGGCTTTTTAAAATAGAGTTTGGATTGTCTACTAATAGGTATTTTTCCTGATCCTAATTTCCCATTTAGACTTCTTTTAAAATATAATGCCTTGCTGTACCTTCTGGGGTGCATGGTTGAAAAGAAAGTAGATGATTGATGTATAATAGATTGACAGATGGGTACTAATATGTTTTTTCAAAAGCAAGCACAAATATGAGACTGATCCTAAGGCAAAACTGTTCATTGGGATGACATCTGTTGGGCATTCTACTAGGTTCAGTGTAGTTCCTATTCTCTGCTCTTCATCAACTTGGTCTTCTTTCCATTTTCAACCTAAAGTTTCTTATAACTTTTTTGTCACAGAATTATGGGCTTAGCCAACTGGGATCAGCAAAGATGTTAGTTAATAATGCCTTAAGGAGTTACTCTTCCCAGGACCATTTATATTTCAGTAGAAATCTATAAAGACAAATAAGCTCAAGGCCCAAAGGAATGATTTTCAGGTGATTGAATTTGACACATGCAGAGAGAGATTTGTAACCATCTCTCACTTTGTATCGTCTTCTGTATTTGGGGCATGAGAATTTTGTCATCTATGACTATCTAAAAATTGCCATGTCTAGCTCAGAGATCTTGACATATTTTATTAAGCCTCAGAAGACAAGTCAGAAGGGGCAGATTTTTTATAGCTATGCTGTCATTTTTCCTTCTTAACTATTATATTCATATCAAAGACTCTTTTGAGAAGAAGAAAACAATTCTATAAACCACAACATCAACAGAACTATTTTTACTTTTGCAAATTCAAATCCATACACACAAAATCTGCTGCTTTAACTTTTAGAATATAGTTTCCCATGCTTCTAGATAGCCATTCGTTTTATTAGCTGGATAATTTTCCACTAATTTGATGTAACATAGTTTACCTTTATGTTATTAAATTAAGCCTATTTCTATATTTTTGCTATTATGTACAATATTTCAATGAAGATTTGGCATGCTTAGCTTTATACTATTTTTGAATTATTTCTAAGGAGTTACATAACAGTAGTAATGTTTAAGACAAACATACGAACATTTCTATGTCTCCTGATTATTATTATTATCTCTTATTATATCTGCTCTCCAAAATTCTTGTAGCAAGTATAATAATTTAAACCATTTAATAGGGCACCAAATCTCCAAAAAATGAAGAGCTTCATCAGTACCAGAATAGGTTTTAGAAACTCATCTCTTGACTCCCTGACATTAATTTGAGTACAGTTATACATATAAGAAAAAAAGGAAATCATGGGCTTGTTTTTTTCCAAGAAAAAGGATGTAGACTTCACTGAATCCCTAGGATAATAAGGATTTCACTTGATGCTGTTTTCTCAGCATAAAATACTTTTTCCTGAACCTTTCCTTCCTTAGAAATTTCTACACATACTTCTTTAGAGTGGAACTCAAATTTTACTTTATGGAAGAAATCTCCCCTCACTGCCAGATTAGGCTAGGTTTCTTATTACATACTGCCATTCCAAACTAGCTTCTTCCTGTAGAATCTATTTACAATTGTAATTAAATCATTAATAATTAATTACTTTCCTAATAGAACATAAGCTAACTTCTGTCTTGTTCTCCACTATATATATAAAAAACCTAAAACAATGCCTTATATATAAAGAGCTCTCAATATTTATTGACTGAATAACCAATAAATGGATAGTAGGATGGATGATCAAATTATTATTTAAGCAGGACTGAATCACACTCACCAAAAATACCATTATTTATCCTTTGCTAAGAGTCTACAAGGCAACTTCTAATTCAAGATAATGGATGTATTGTAAGCATTTTTCCTTATTGACTCCAAAAATTACAGTGGGATAATAGTGAAGATATACTATAAATAATAAAATATACTCTAAAAATAGAAAATATGCCATTGATGAAGGAAAAAATTTGTGGCAGACAGAATACACTTGAGAGTGTAAATGCAGACAAATCAGACCAGAGAAAATTACAAACCAAATCATTAACAAGAAGAAAAGACTAATGCAGAGATGGGATTTGTTTAGCCTGGTGAAGACTTGAAAAGGTTTCATGCATGGAGTCGCAGTTATAGAAAATAGGGATGCAGTATAGGGAAGCACCATGTATTAATTATAGGGCTACTGATAAAATACCTGGATCTGCTCCTGGATCTACTTTATAAAGAGAAAGATTATTCTAATGGTCGATCATGACGTGAGTGTTAAGCATGGGGAAAGGGGCAGATGCAAGCCTGCAGTGACTCTATACCTCTGCAATGGACCTGTAGGAATGCAACTGGGGATGCAGTGGGAAGGGAAGTATCTCTACCTCAGAATAAAACATGTTCATTTATTTCCCCACCAGCATAGAGAATCCTTACATGAGTGGCTGTCATGGTTCAGGGACTGCCTGGATGTTCCCCAATTTTGGAACGAAAAGGTAGTCTTCTGGGTGAAAAATCTACACGCTTAAAAAAAAACTCACATCCAGGCATTCTACTCAGGGTAGAGGCTTTAAGTTATATAAACACATGGGCTTTGACTACTATTTATCTACGTTAATCAGCATAGACCTTTATCCATAAACATGAGTGGTCAAATGAGGATCATCACACTGCTCGATAAAAACAACAACATGGAAAAGAGATATTCCGTGTTCAAATTTAAAAATAGAACCCTGGGCCAAATATCAACATTGTAAGGAGCAGAAGATAATTAAAATAAAAACTCTAGTTTTATGCTAAGGGAGATTAAAGAAAATTATTACTGAAAGTTCTTTTTCTGTCTAGGAAGGAATATTGTGTCCACAATAAAAACAAGAAAATGCTGGATAAGCTAAAAATGATCAATTTCTCTTGATCTGAGTTTGACGTAGCCTGAAATCCAGGGGAAGATAGGTCCCTTCTCAGAGAGATAAGATGTGAGCTCCGGCTCACCTGCAGCAGAACGTGGAAAGGAGAAATCCAGGTATCATAAAAGTATAAGATTATACAAATTCAGGCAAATTTATTTTTAATTGCTGTATTAGTCAGCGTTCTCCAGAGAAACAGAACTAATAGCAAAGAGAGATGGACAGACATTTTAAGGAATTGGCTTATGCAGTTATGGAGGCTAGCAAGTCTAAAATCTACAGGATGGGCCAGCAAGCTGGAAACCCAGGAAAGTGCTGTTGCTGCTGTTCAATCAAGTACAAAGGTCATCTGCTGGCAAAATTCCTTCTTGCTTCGAAAAGGTCAGACTTCTGTTTTATTCAGGCCTTCAGCTGATTGGATGAGGCCATCCCATACTTTGGAGGGCAACGGCTTTACACAACATTCACCTAGTTTAATGTGAATCTCATCCAAAAACACCCTCACAGAAACATTTAGAATAACGTTTGACCACATATCCAGGCACTGTGGCCTAGCCAAGTTGACCCATCCAATTAACCATCACAATTGCTTAAAGCCTGAATGTGGACAATCAAGAGAGTGTTGAACCCTGGGAAGCTATATATACAAGGGGATTTTGTTTCTGTTCACAGGCTTCTTTCCAATGACCTCTGCCAGATGCTCATGAAAAAGATTGAGGGCAAAGTGGGAGACCAAAGAGAGCCTTTGCTGGTAGTGCAGGTCTATAGAAGTGAAGCCTGAAGTTCTAATGAGACCCCTCTCTATGAAACAACGTCCTTAAGTACCTTAAGGATAAAAGGAAGCCCTGCCACCCAGGGCACAGGAGAAGACTCACTGTGGCTGCGGGAAGGTGAAAGAGAAAATCCTATCTCTGACAGAGGGTCAAGAAATATTCCAAATCCCACACTAATAGAGGTCTCCTACGTATGGGGAAAGGCATAAAAACTGCTCCAGCCCCAAATCTGCAAAATATAAAAGGCAGAAATTGGCTGTCATAGGGCCTGGGAGCAGAATCACAGAGCACATCCCTCACCCAAGGACACAGAGTATACTTAAGACTCAGGCTGGACCAGGACAAGAGACAACACCCCTTGTCCCCCACCTGCACCACCAAGTTAGAAAACACCAAGAATGTGTAACAACTATCTACTACTGAAGGAAAGGAAAAGCATGGAGAGAGACTGGCACTGTGGCACAGGAAAGAAAGAAAGCTGACCGTGCAAGGGAACATTGAGAAAAAACTTCCAGCAAACCAGCCCCCAGAGGAAACGCTAGAGCAATTGAATCTGGTTGTGCACTGAGGGTAAACATAACAACAAAAAATTCCAGACTCGCCTCAACTCTTGACAATATGGACTCAACATTTTACTGTAAGGGCAGAGCAGGAGAAGAGACCTGCCCATTTATAAGCATTAATATGATTTCACCTAGTCTCTCCTATATTATGACATTATGTCTAAAATCAATTATAGAAATTATGTCTCAAATCAATAAAAAAATTATGAGACACTCACAGGAGAAAACAACACACTGTCAAAAAACAAAGAAATCAACAGAATTGGGCTTACAGACTATTCAGATGCTGGACTGTACAGTAGAGGATGGCAAAGGGGGAATAAGGGATGTCTAAGAAGCAATAACTGAAAGCCGAGTCTTCAGATTTTAAGGAATCTTTAAAGGCATAGCATAATGAATTTGAAATAACCCAAACATAGCTTCATCATAATAAAATGTAGACCTCTGCGAATAAATGTAAAGTCTTTTTTTTTTTTTTGGCGGTACGCGGGCCTCTCACTGTTGTGGCCTCTCCCGTTGCGGAGCACAGGCTCCGGATGCGCAGGCCCAGCGGCCACGGCTCACGGGCCCAGCCGCTCCACGGCATGTGGGATCTTCCCGGACCGGGGCACGAACCCGTGTCCCCTGCATCGGCAGGCAGACTCTCAACCACTGCGCCACCAGGGAAGCCCTAAATGTAAAGTTTTAAAAGCATCTAAAAAATAAGTTTACTTCAAAGGTATAAAAATAAGTTTTGCATCTAATTTCCCATCAGCATTACTGGAAACTAGAGCAATGTCTTTAAAATTCCAAAAGCAGTAGATTTTGAATCTAACATTCTACACTTAAAATATTAGTAGCTTTGATTCTGAAAACAAAATAAAGACATTTGCATCTATAAAAGCACAAAGAAAAATTATTTGAAGTAATAACCAAAGAAAATTGTTTTAAAAAACATAAAATCTAATAGAAAGGAAATAGGAGATCCAAGAAACAATGACACTAACTCAGAGGAGAGCTGACAAGAAGTTGTAGAATGACCCATTTTTGTCAGGTTTAGAGAACAGTCCATCCCAACCTGACCAAATAAGTATGATTAAAAGGCTGTATGTTCTTAATTATAATCCATATTATTATTAGATCACCAGGTGATGTGTATGTATGTTAAAGTTTGAGAAAAACTGGTAATGATCTAAATTAGAGCTTTACCATATCACAACTGATAAAGTCTAAAGTTGATAAATCAAGAAAGCAATAAAGTTCAAGAATGATGTTTAGAATTACAGGCAGGCAGAATAAAAGCTTGAACTAAAAATAGAAATGTTTAATGATTATTACCTCTAAGAAGATTATAGGATTAAATAGAGGTAATATTTTACTTTTCATATTCTACTCTTTGTATAGCTTATTTTTTAACTATGTAAATAAGTTATTTTATAGCTATGAAAAGAATGGGAACTCCAATGATTGCAAAATATTCATAGTTCCACAACGGTTTTTTTTTTTTTTTTCTAAATTCACTAACTTGAGATGTCTGTTTTTTTCTTTTAATAGTAATATTTATTTATTTATTTATTTATTTTTATATTTATTTTTGGCTGTGTTGGGTCTTCATTTCTGTGCGAGGGCTTTCTCTAGTTGCTGCAAGCGGGGACCACTCTTCATCGCAGTGCACGGGCCTCTTCACTATCGCGGCCTCTCTTGTTGTGGAGCACAGGCTCCAGACGTGCAGGCTCAGTAGTTGTGACTCACAGGCCTACTTGCTCCGCGGCATGTGGGATCTTCCCAGACCAGGGCTCGAAACTGTGTCCCCTGAATTAGCAGGCAGATTTTCAACCACTGCGCCACCAGGGTATCCCACCACAACGGTTTTAAACCTCCATTAACTGTTTGGATTTGTTAAATTAATTTTGGTGTACTAAACCAGATAATCATTATATGAAAGGCAAGTTTAGAAAAAAACAAATACTATTACAGTGAAGCATAAGAAAAAATTTACAAACTATAGCTAAGTTTCTATGTATTTTTAAAATATTCAATAGAGTAAAATTCCATTTTGGTTCAACAAAAGGCTTTGACAGTTTCTTAGATTTGATTGGAATTAGACTTGAAAATGTTTGCCTTTGGGACCGAAAAACAATTATCCTTGAAATAGCAACTATTCATTGTTCATATCACAACATAATGAATTCTAAATGATACACTATTATTTCTATATATTCATAATTGAAGGTTGGACTTATAACTCTTGAATCCATGTTTAAAATGGAGTAGTTCTAAAATGAGATTAATCTCACTTCTCTACTCCAAACCCTAAAAGGAATTTACCATTTTCTTGTCTTTATTACTGAAATAAACCCAATCCATTCATAATTTCCTGGAGTTACATACAACCATTTTGTATTAGTTAGCTGTGTTATAGTAATAAACAAGCTATAAATCTCAATGGCTTATAATAATAAAGGTTTACTTTTCACTGATGTTTTATGTTGGCAGCTGTGGGTCTCTGCTCTACATGTTCTTTCATTCAAGGATCCAGGCTGAAGGTGAGACATCTACCTGGGACAGAAATTCTCAAAGCAGGGGGAAAAGCACAAGAGAACTGGTGGAAACAGACACAATGGCTATTGAAGATTTCTGCTTGGATGTGGTGTATGTAACTTCTGATCACATTCCATTGGCCAAAGCTCAATGTCCATGGAGTAGGAATCTCTATTTCACACAGTAGGCACAACAAGTTACATAGAAACCCACAGAATGGAAGAAAATATCTGCAAACAATGTGACAGACAAGGGATTCATCTCCAAAATTTACAAACAGCTCATGCAGCTCAATATCAAAAAAGCAAACAACCCAATCAAAAGATGGACAGAAGATCTAAATAGACATTTCTCCAAAGAAGACATACAGATGGCCAAGATGCAAAAGAAAAGATGCTCAACATCACTAATTATTAGAGAAATGCAAATCAAAACTACAATGAGATATCACCTCACACAAGTCAGAAAGGCCATCATCAAACAGTCTACAAACAATAAATGCCAGAGAGGATGTGGAGAAAATGGAACCCTCCTACACTCTTGGTGGGAATGTAAATCGGTACAACCACTATGGAGAACAGTATGGAGGTTCCTTAAGAAACTAAAAATAGAGCTACCATATCATCCATAATCCCACTTCTGGGCATATATCCAGAGAAAACCATAATTTGAAAAGATACATTCACCCCAGTGTTCACAGTGCAGTACTATTTACAATAACCAAGACATTGAAGCAGCCTGAATGTCCATCAACAGATGAATGTATAAAGAAGATGTGGTACATATATACAATAAAATATTATTCAGCCATTAAAAAGAATGAAATAATGCCATTTGCAGCAACACGGATGGACCTGGAGATTAACATACTAAGTGAAGTAAATCACACAAAGACAAGTATCATATGATTCCACTTATATGTGGAATCTAAAAAAAATGATACAAATGAAATTATTTACAAAACAGAAACAGACTCACAGACTTAGAAAACAAATTTATGGTTATCAAAAGGGAAAGGTGGGAGGAGGGATAAATTGGGAGTTTGGGATGAACATGTACACACTGCTATATTTAAAATAGATAACCAACAAGGACTTACTGTACAACACAGGGAACTCTGCTCAATATTCTGTAACAACCTAAATGGGAAAATAAGTTTAAAAAGACTAGATACATAGATATGTATAACTGAATCATTTTGATGTACACCTGAAACTAACACAACATTGTTAGTCAACTATACTCCAATATAAAATAAAATTTAAAAAAAAATAGATTGGAATCATAATCCCTTTCCAAAAAAGAGAAGTAAATTTGAGGTTGTACACCAGATGATGAAGTATTCCACAGAGCAACTGGAAAGCTGGAGGAGTTGAATTCCTGTCCAAAGTATGGCTGAGTAAATTGAAAAATGAAACATTTTTTATCCACTTTAACTCCACAAAAAATTCTGTATTTTTGTTAAACTGATGCCACTCAAATTATCTTTTAGTTTTATGATTAAATCATAGATTGTGAATATTATTTCTGTATAGAATTATAAAAAAGACAATGAGAGACAAGAAATGCATGAGATGCTTTAATTAAGCATAGGATTAAAACTGGGAGCCAAATTTGACATCAGATTAGTTCTGAATATCGGTTTCTCAGTTGGTTAGAAAGTTATTCAATTCCAATCATATCCATGCAAAATAAAACTCAGAAAAGAATTCTGTATAAAACATTGGAATCTGTTGGACTACGTGATTTTTCTCTGTTTGTATGCATAGACTAGGCAAGTCAGACTGCAGACTGAAACTTTGTCAATATCATTGTACCACACTTATTAAGGACAGTTTGCCTGTACCTCTTATCCAAATAGCTATCGTCTTCAATCAATAGAATGTCTGGTGTTAAAATTCTGGCACTACTGAACAACAAAAAAATGTTCTCACTTAGATATAAGATAGAAATAAAATATGTTGCAATGATTATTTAATGATTTTTCTTATAAAACTAAAAGCATAAAGTGTAGTTCTTGTTCAAAAAAACAAAAAAAAAACGCACCGATTTCTCTAAGTAGAAAGTGAAGACTCTAGAAATAGAACTAGAACTGTACTGTTATATATTCACCTCTATGTTTTGTCATTTTGTATTCAAATATAAAGCAGTACATGTGGAGAAAATGTCCTTTTGTCCTTAAATTTTAAGGCAAAATACTCAATTAACTGATGTCAGGTTTCCAATGTGATACCATATGACACAGATATACTTTCACTTTTCCTCCTCAACATCAATATTGTAATTGATAAAAATAAGCCAGATGTAGAACTATAAAGCAGTAATCCATGCATGGGAGGGGGCACAAATTGAAGTTTTTGAGGAATTAGAATGTAGGGCAGTAAAAACATTGCTGTAACTTTCCCAACTCTGTTTCATTTTGTAAAAAACTCATTTAATATATACATAGAACATTTTTTTAAGTTTCTGGCATGAGGAGTAGCATGTTACAAATAGTCTTATATTTGAACTCAACTGTACAGCTATGTGAAAGTCAATTAAGCTGTTTGAGCTTAATGTATAGAGTGGGGGAAAGTAAGACATATCTCAAAATATTGATGAATTAGAGAATGCATATAAAGAGCCTAGCATAGTTCTTGGTACATAAGTGACATTCAATTTTTTCAAGTGTTTAGTGTTGTTATGGTTGTTTTTAATGTTTACTAACAGAAAAGTTATTAGAACCTCTATAAGCTATTCTGGTGCTTATTTTAAACAGTGTATTCAACACATTTTGGGAATATGTTCTATACAAGGCAATGTGTTAAGGGCTGTGAGAGATATTGATACAAAAAACAGGGAACTTGTTTCCATCCTATTATAAGTGTGGAATTGAAAATGGATGAAAGGACTTAGCTAGAATAAAAACTAGAGTTATTTTGTTGTCACTTTTATAACTGAATAAAACAGAAGAGTCCTGTGCATTATGGAAGTTTTAGCATGCATGAGACAATCAGTGGCCTTCCTCTGCACACTTTTTGATTATGGAAGGTGTACGATGGGAAATAGATATTTGGTCTTTGTCCCTAGTTCCTAACACAGAGCTCTTAAGTTCTTTGTAAATTCCTGAGTGACAGGAGCATCTTTTGTTTTAATGAGGCAATTCTTGGTGGGCCGCAAGGCAGCTTCAGGATGGGGACTTGTCACCAGAAAGGCCAGGCACGATTAGAGGCTTGAAACTTTCATCCCCATCCCTTTATCTCTGAGAGGGGAGAGAGACTGGATGTTTAGTTATCACTAATGGTGCATGATTTAATCACTCATGCCTATGTAATAAAACCTCCATCAAAACCTCTAAAGAATGGGGTTTTGAGAGCTTCCAAGCTGGTGAACACAAGGAGGTGTTGGGAGGGTTGTGCACCCCCCTTCCCAAATGCCTTGCCCTGTGCATCTCTCCCATCTGGCTGTCCCTGAGTTGTAGCCTCTATAATAATCCAGAAGTCAGATTTCCTAGGACTAGTTAAACAAAGCTAACTTTAACTTCAAAATGTCACAAAGGTGTACAAGGAATAGCAATAGGTATAGGATTATTTGTCTGGAAAAGAAACATTTGCCTAATAACTGCTTTAAATAAGCAGTTAAATAACTACTGTTAAAAGTTTTATTTGAAGTCAATGATAGAAAAATAACAGATTTTAATTTCATCTGGACTTACTGAGTCTAAAGATAACGATGAACACTTGAAAGGTGTTCTTTTACAATGATGTAGGGAA
>NW_006769434.1:390127-423506 GCF_000442215.2 Lipotes vexillifer
AGGGAAAATTGCACACGGTTTAAAGAATGTAGAGACTAAACTACTTTCAATATTTCCTGACATATTCAATCATTTCACATTTATCTAATTAACAGATGGGAGTGACAATAGATTAAAATCTCACGGCTTGTACTCCCATTAGTCAGTCATATATTCTTTAAGTATATAAATAGCAAAATTCTGACCCATAGATAAATAAAAGATTACAGAGTCATTCTTACGGAGTTTTCAAACTAAACATGAAAAACAGAAGTTGAAGAAATAGACCTAATGTTAATTCTCTCAAATAAACCAATATCAGTTTTATTAACTTATTGTAATTAAGTCAACAGAACTTTTACACACTCATTTAAAGAGCCAAACTGTCAATAATATGATAGAAGAACCTATCTGTGTGAGTGCTTTGGATAAACATTTTTTGTCATTTTTGTATCAAATAAAAATCTTAGCTGCAGTTTCTAATGCCAAGGCAAGATTATTCTTTACATGGAATGAGAACATGCCTAGAAATGTGACATGTAAAGAGCTCTCAGCACTGTTGACTCATATTCTGTAAGTTTTCATAACCTGAAATGGACACAGGTAGTACCAGAGGGAAATAGTTTCTTTGATTAGATTAACATAAGGCCACAAGTTTGCCACTGGAGAGTGTTTCATGTGATCCCTCTCACTCACAGATTGTGTGCTATGACTTTCTATTCATTCTTCTTCCCTCCCCTTTTCCTCTCCTCTTTCTGATTTCAAGTGTTCATCTGCAAACATTCACCTGCTATTTCCACTAAAAGATTCTGTTGTCCAAAATTTCTATACAAAATATTCCTACTCCAAAGGACAATGATGGAAATAAAAATAAGAGTAGAAAAAGATCAGTATGTAGCTAACCGTTATCATAGTTAAACAATAGTACTTGTAAATACCATCATAATCATTGCTTTTGAAAAGGCTGAAAATTAAAAAGGAAAACCATTTCAAATATAAAAAAATAAAACCTGACAGTAAAAATAGATTTAATTTACAGATAAAAGTAATGAATGTCTTCGGATAAATAATTAAGAACAAATAACTCCTATAAAAGGAAAATCAAAATTGCATATGAAAACAGATTATTCTAGAAGATTATATAAAGGAAATAAAATCATACATTCAGTAAAAATTAATGAGTTCTTATTAAGTATTAAGTCAGCAGCAAGGATGTTAATTTTGACTATGACAATGGGGTAGTTTGCTGTTTTCTGTTTCAAACAAGAATAGAAGAAAACTAATTTGCTAACTAAATTATGAAGTGGTTTCCTCTAGAAATGTGCTTTCATTTTTACTGTTCCTACATTCAAGAGAATATACAAAATGTATTTGTTGATCCAGTTCTTAGTTAACTTCAAATGATCTCTTAGAAATCTTTTTAGTTTCCCACAGGCTCAAAACAAGAGAAATAATTAAATCTTTCTATTTGTATCACAAAAAAAATTGAGACTAATACAAGTTTATACCCCATAGAGCTAGCAATAATTGCAACCAAGAAGTGGGAAAAAATTAGGAGTCAAGAAAAAAGTAATTCCTAATCGTTGAGTTCTCACTATTCACCATCATGAAAGCAGTGTTGATTAAAAGTGCTTAGAGCGCCATCAGAACTGTGTCAGGCCAGTTTTTCAACTCACAGCAATATCATGTGAGCATTTCATTTGAAAAGTACATGACCCAGTCCTGAAGAAATATATTACGTATTTATTTGCCTTGAACTTAACTCAGCATTTTTTCCATCAAAAGGCCATGATTTCAAGTCAGCTTTCCAAGAAAATAAATTATCCTTTTAGTGTGACAATGAAGAGCCCAACAGTCTAGGAACTTTTTAGTTGGAGTATATTGAAATTGAAAATGATGGTTAAAATATATAATTTTAAATATATAATTCACCCTAGGTTCAATCCACATACCACAAAACAGAGAATGCACTAAAGAAGTTCCATTCAACTCACAAATATTAAAAGTGATTAAGTGTAGCTACCAAGCAGATTTCTGTTATTATTTAACTGACAACATCATCGACAATAGTTTAAAACTGATGGAAAAACTATAGGAAATCAAACTAGGCATCAGTAAACCACTGAAGAAAACAAATGTGTAGATGACACAGTGAGATGTAAGCAGGTAACATTAATTTGGGATCAGCACTTTATGACAAATAATTTTTTTTGGATTTTTAAAATTCAAAAAAGAAGCCAAAGTACCATTACCAAACATAATACCTTTAATTAAAAATTACAAATTCAATGCAAGTAATTATCACTGAGTTGTACATTAACCTTCATTTAGTTTTCAGTTGTTCATTGAGCTGAAAATTCACTATTCTATTCCTCAGTTTCTTCCTCTGTAAAATCATATCACATAAGGTTGCTATGAAGATCAAGTTAGTCAATACATGTAAAGCAGTTGCCTTGGTTCCAGGTAAATAGTCAAGTAATAGCACATATCATGACTCCAATATGAAAAAACTGCAATTTACTATGAACCCTATTATTTTCTGGGAGCATTCTATTACTTTTGATACATTTTCACGAATCCTCTAGTGCCCTAAAAATTTTATTATCCCTGATTCATAGGAAATAAGCACAGACAGATTTGATAGCTTACAAAATTAGTTAATAGAAAGCTCAGGATTAAAATGAGTGTTTATCTGACCCCAAAGCCCATATAATTCCAACTATACCAGTGGTTCTCAAACCTTAGCATACAAAAAAGTCTCCTGGAAAACTTGTTAAAATAGTTTCCAGTTCCCATCACGAGAGATCCTGAGGGAGAAGGTTGAGGTGACAGCCATAAATTTGAGACAACCTTACAAGTAATACTGATGCTCCTGGTCTAAGGACCACATTTTTACTGAACTATACCATGGAGTCTCTCAGAAAATGCTTAAGAAACTGGTAGTAATTACTTCCCTGTGTGAGGTACCTTTATGAAAACCTGTAGACTCATCAAAATGCTAGATAATGCATCTATATTCAATTTTATCATTTAAAAATTCAGGCTTTCGAAAGTTCAGTTTTAGTAATTTTGTATCTGAGCAAATTGTATTGCCTCTTTATTAGATGGGTGTTTTGAATCCCTTTCCCTCCAATAAAAAAATCATTCTCAGACCAATATCGGTTTCCTAAATTCTCTAGCAAGCTAAATGTTAGAATTTCCAGAGAAATCTCTAAACAGGGAGATTTTATGAACTGTATATTTAAAATTAAATAATTGATAATATATGCAAATGAACACAATACTCATGCTAGAATGCTGTTGTCTCCACTGCTATAGATACATAACACACTCAATACACATAAAAATTTCAAATGGTTCTTGGTAAGAATTCTTACTGATTATTGATTCATTTCTATGGGGGCACTTTTACCTAGATGAAGGTATTCATCTATCCTAGTCTTAAATGCTTTAAGGAAAAAATGCAATGAACCTCATGGGTAGTAGATATTACCTTTTTTGATTTATCTAAATACATCTTCTGATCAAAGAGAAATAAAGAAGACCAATGAAAGAGAAAGTACACAATTAATTAATTAAACAAATTTTTCAACAGTTCTATTTCTCAGAAAGGACTCTAGGGGTCCTTAATCTGGGATCTATGGACATCCCTTCCCCAAAGTAGTTGATCTGTGAGGCTGAAACCCTAAGTAACTATTTGCATATTGTTGACAAGTACAGCTTCCATCAACTCAGTGACTCAAACAGGTTCAGAACCATTGATTTACCTCATGAATTCTGTCTTCCTGCAAAAACTCATTCCTCCTAGTTGTGCCACTGAGAATTTTACAGTCTAAAACTTTGATACCCCTTCAACATATCAGGATTTTTTATTAATTTCAAAGCAGGAATCCTGTCCTCCCCCAATTGACAAGTCTTCTCTTTTACAGACTCAAGATTTTCCCCACCATTCCAATTTGATGTGCTTTCTGTATACTTGTGAATTTTCTCTCTTTCAGACTTCCTACGTATATATATTTGAGGCATATTACTAACCATAGCATTTTTAGTAAACTGAATTTATGTAATTAATTTCCATTATTGTAAATCATACCAAGTATAAGTTATATGTAATTTATTTTCTGCCAGTATTTACAATAATAGAAAAGGATAGCATTTTATATATTCCCTAACTTTAGCCCTTTTCTATTTGGCATATTGCTTAATCTCACCCTGGAAAAAGATCTTCAAACAATTCCATAAACATTTTACATTTTTCACTTGCTCTGTGTTAATGTACTCAGCTGCATTTCATAATAAATAATACAGTCACACAAAATAGAAATAGTATACATTTATTAATACAAATAGGAATATTCATGCTTAATCTAATTAAACATTCTTTTGTTCTTAACGGCAAAAGTTTTAAAATCTTTTCTCCTAACTTGAAAGGAACTTTCAGACAACCTGCAGCAGCAGCAGTTTTAAAATTGTCTCTTTCTATACTGCACATTGTGCTACGAGGTTAAGTACAGCAGCATACATGAAGAAAATGAAAATGTAAGAGTGTCCAGGGACAATATATATTTTAAGAACTGATACAGGTAAAGAAAAAAAGGACTCGGAGAACAGAGAGGATAGAGATTGCCAAGTAGACTGCAAATTTTACTGTCTTCAGGGATAGTGATTATAGCTCATTGCCCTTTGGAGTATCATGTATAAGACAAGAGGGAAAATTTATTATCCTTATTATTTAAAGGTACTACAAGTTGATTTGCCATAAACAATAACCAGAAAAACTTAAAATAAAAATACATTTAGGTTAACAGTGAATCGTGACTACCCATTAATTCCTCAACACATATCTATTGCTCATTTGGCTAACACTCAAAGGAACCCCAAATATAATTGAATTTTAATGAGAGAAAAACTAGAGAGAGAGGACAAAAGTAAATGTTTGATGATTGTTCAAGCTAAGAATTTTGCCCAGCATTTGACCCCTTAGTCTTTGTAAGATCTGTAATGATGCTAATCATAATTTTACTAAATGTCGTAAAATATTTACTGAAGGCTTACAATGTAACAGTCACTGTGCTTAGTATCTTAAGTGCATTACCTCATTCACCACTGTCAGATAGGTCAGGGGTTGCCAAACTAGAGCCTGGGAGCTAAATCTGACCTGCCACCTGTTTTTGTAATGAAATGTTTACTGGAGTACAGTCATGCTTATTCATTTATATATTGTCTATAGCTGTTTTCATCATACAACGGCAGAGTTGGATAGTTGTAGCAGACCATATGTTCTGCAAAGTCTAAATTATTCGCTTATATGGCCCACTACAGGAAAAGTTTGCCAATTCCTAATATAGATTTACTGATTTGCTTTTCTTACATTGAGAAAACTAAGGTATCCAGTCTACTGTGGTAGGCAATGTTCTATAACTATCCATAAAAAAACAAAAAAATTCATTGGTTAAATAATGACCATATAATAACTCTCTGAATAAGAAAATGCGTAGCTCTTCCCTCTATGGCCCACATCCTGCAGCAAACAGTGAAGTCATAATATGTGAATTTTAGAAAATTTAAAGTAATGTATAAAACTTGTATTTTGAAATGTATTATTTGAAACTGATGAATAAGAAAAATTAAAGGGACAAAGTATTTTTATCTTAAATATTTGCCCCTCCAAAAGGCTTTCTGACAGCCTTCTCTGAAGAACTGTTGCAATTGATTCTCAGTCCCTGTCTATTGAATCACCGTGTTTATTTAATTAAAATTTTTCACAATTTTTAGCTGTCTTTTTTATTTGTCAACTTACTGTGAATATTCTTCCATTCTGATATGTTTCATAAGGGCAAGGATCAGATCTGTCTTGTTCATCCCTGTATCTCCAATGCCACAAAGAGTAAGTGCTCAAATACCATATGCTAACACATATATATGGAATCTAAGAAATTTTAAAAAATTTTTTAAAATGGTTCTGAAGAACTTAGGGCAGGACAGGAGTAAAGACGCAGACATAGAGAATGGAATTGAAGACACGGGGAAGGGGAAGGGGAAGCTGGGACCAAGTGAGAGAGTGGCATGGACATATATACACTACCAAAAGTAAAATAGATAGCTAGTGGGAAGCAGCCGCATAGCACAGGGAGATCAGCTCGGTGCTTTGTGACCACCTAGAGGGGTGGGTTAGGGAGGGTGGGAGGGAAGGAGATGCAAGAGGAAAGAGATACGGGGACATATGTATATGTATAACTGATTCACTTTGTTATAAAGCAGAAACTGACAAACCATTGTAAAGCAATTATACTCTAATAAAGATGTTTAAAAAAAGATGTTAAAATACATACATATATATATATATATATTTGAAGAATAACAGGAAGTAAAGGAGGTGGAGGAAGAAAAATAAAAAGAACAAACTGTATTTTTAATAGACAAGGAACTGAGAGAAAAGACTTTTAGGCGGAAAAGAAGAATGAACACAGCCAAAGAAAATGTTTGCTTTGCTCTTCTGTTGTTTATTGTTATGCATAGAATAGAATAGAGTAGAATGGAATAGAATAGAAGAATAGAATAGAATAGGATAGAATAGAATAGAATAGGAGTAAAATATCCTTAAAGAAAGAATACAGAAGAAGAATTTGAAGAATAATACATTTCCTGTAAACGTTGATCAACTTCTTTCACCTAAAGTAGTCATTTATGAATAAATTCTAGCATGAGACTATCTTACAAAGGAGAAGAAAACAGAATAAATATGGTTCTAAACCTGTAATTTCAGAACATTGGAACTTTAAAGGGCTGGCAGGAATAAATTTCCATTAAGAGTGAACCTAAATGAAACTACTAAACAGGGTGTTGATCTAAAACTGAGCAAGAGTAAAATGGTCTAATGAGTCATGAAATTTTATGAAACTAGTAAAAATACTATATCTAAATAGCAGTCCTTGAATCCAAAAAGATGCTATCTTGTTTTCAGAAATAATCCAATTATCTTTGGGCATTATTAAAGTTGCATAGGCAAGTTTTACCTAGAAAAATAATGAGAAATTTTAAGTGTTTTGAGACTAGAGTCCTTGGTGTCCTGCTACTAACACAGTACTAAGAATAGAATCCATCCACTCAACAAATAAATGGGTAAGTATTTCCGAGAACCTACTACGTAACAGACATTTTCAGATATCGTGAGGCACCCTTCCTTCTAGGGTATCACATGCTCATGGGGAAGGCAGGTAAGCAAACACACTATTTCTCTCTATAATGATGAGAGTCAATAGAGATGTATTCTCAGAGTGCTAAGAGAGGAAGCCCTTAATAAACACAAAAATAATTAAAGATCACGCGAATGACAGCAAGCAATATTGTTTGGTATAGAAAGGAAGTCAGCTCAGCCACCATCACTTGTGTTTGGCAGCCACCCAAAGACAGGAAGAAGAGAGAAATAGCTTTATAGTGGAAAAAAGGGAAGGTTTCAGTATGCCCTAATTGGAGACTATTGGCATGGGGAAGCTCTAAGTGGACTAACTAGAAGTGGGGAATACTCTGTGATTGATTAGGGGTGCATATCTGGCTCTCTCCAGTTTGTGCTAAGTTGGAAGCAGGGGCAAAAATTAGGGAAGCTGTCAGTTATTGATCAAGAACTGGTTGGTTGGTTACTGATTGCTACAAGGGTCGTTGTTTGGCTGTCTAACTGATTGCTACAGATTGTGGATCAGAGTTCTGTTTTTATACATTGTCTACTTGTATATTCAGTCTCTCAAGTGCATATTGATGGTGAAGAAGAACTTAATTAACAAATTAGTTTCAAAGTCCAACTAACTTGCCCTCTCATTTTCCTTCCTCTCTTATAAAGTGACTCTAACTTATACTTTTAAAACTACATATAAAAGAACTCATTAGCTAATGAAAACTTGTTTAATTTCCAAAAAGACTGAGTTATAATGTGGGAAGATCAGTGCTACTGCATAGAGAATAATAAATGAACAGATTGGCCAATTCAGAGGCTTATGATAAAAAAATTATTTTTTAAAAGCTAAACATGACAACCCATAATGGTTGTACTGGTACATTAATGATTATATTTTAAATTTAAAAAATAACTAATGTATCTAGTTAACAAAGTGGGAGGCACTATTATCACCTATCAAATAATTATATTCCTCACATATCCCCCATGTTTCTTTAATTTCTATTTTTAGTTTCTAATCTGGAAAACATCTTTTTTTGATGCACAGTTTTACTGCTTTTTGTTTTTTAGTTCACTTCATCTTCATTTGTCTTGATTCTCAACAAAACAACAATTTTAAAAAGGAGTAAAAGGACTGCAGAACAAAAACCTGTTCAACCACCTAAAAACTACTTGAGAGTCCAGATGGTGGATCATGTAGGGGGAAGGGGAAAAACAGTTATATGTACCCCATACCCTGTTACTTGCTGCAAGATTACTTAAAATAGCAGATATTTTGCATTTTTGTTATTGAAGACATGTTGCTGAAGGCCGATTTATAAGCGACAGACAAATGTTCAAATGTACTCATAATATGCCATTATGTGTGTATCTTCCTTACCACATATATTTTCTTTCTACTGCTCACAGTTTTAAAATGTACAACACAATTTAATATAAACTTAATGGTTCATACTCAATATAGTTTCCCAATTTTATATATAAATTATACCAGCTTTTGCTATCTTGCTTCAAATAGACTTCAGGAAATATGTGAATTGCGGAGCTCAAAAACTTAAAAGCAAATTATAGTTTCTGATGCAAAGTCATACACTTCTCAAATTGTTATAAATTCAGAATAAAATGATAAGTTCTGCTCTTTAGCAACTTCAGAGGCATCTCAGCTTTTGTTAGCAAACTTTTTATATAGGCTGATAAACCTGTAGATGAAGGTACTTTCTCCTTAGACTAAGTGCCACAAAATATGCCAGCTCATATTGGATGAACAGAGCACCCCTTTGGAATAACTTTAAGATTGCTATAGCAAGGGATATTAACACTGAATATGTGATAACCACAAACCTCCATATGTCTAATTACCTCATTTGTTCGTGGTTCTTCAAAACAATGTTAACTTTGAGTTCACAGATACCCTTCAAGGATTCCACAAGTCTCTGAAATTTTATAAGAGGGCATTTTTCCCATACATTTTCTAAGATTTATTTAAACACATTGGTCATTTCAAATAATATTTTATCTCTATATTAATGTTAATACTTTGTCTTTTAAGTTAACATAATTTTACATTGTTATACTTTATCATATTTTGATTTTACCTTTAATTTGATTTTCCAATTTTAAGTAAAGTCATAGATTATTTTCATTTATTTCTTTCACCCATTCATCCTCATTACCACTATATAGTTAGGGTTTTTTGTTCCCAACAACAGAATACCTTCTAAGCAGGAAAGGATTTATTAAGAGCATTAGGTAGCTTAAAGAATTTATATCTCAGACAAAGAACCAAATTTGGATGCTAGACAGCTAAGACAATTGCAGTCAGAATGGAACTTCAGTACTTCTCTAGTGAAAACTCCACTGTGGCTTCTGTCTGCCACCTATTACACTATGGATCAAGTATGTGACAGCTACAAGGCACCTGTGCCAGATATCTGCTCTTCCAGATCTACTTACCCTTCTCCACTCTGCCTTCTGCCCCAAGAAGCTGATCTTCCAGACTCCACTAACAGGCTAATGACCCCTGTAGCTTCTCCTTGGATAGACCAGGGGGATATTGGGAGAAGACTGGAAAGAAGAAAGAGTGAGTTTGTGGCATTTATTCATTTAGGTTCCTCCCTGTTGTGTTAGGTTGCCTCAGGATGGCGGTGGTCTTCAAGGCAACTTGCCTTACACAACTCTCTCTCCCTCTGGATTCCAGTAACCTTACCACCTTTCTCATTTCCTTGGGATAGGGTCGAGGTACATCTCCACTGCTGTTAGACCAGCATTCTTGCTGTATTCATTGAAATCTCTTACATACAACTCAGACCTTTACAATTAGTCCTTTTGTAAATAGACAGTGGGTCATTTGTCTCCTGTTGATACTCAGACTGATCAAAACCAGATTTTCATTTTTGTTATTGAAGACATGTTTAGCTATCCCAGAAAATTCTCCCCCACAAGATGCTTTCTCCCTGCATTCAGCTATGTATAATGTAAGTTATCTCTGGCTTCCAAATCTCAACAGTCAGTCTGCCTGGTAGACCTCAGATAACATGAGGAACATAAGCTGCAAGGAGTTTGGAAAATTTAGTTTTAGGTTTTAAGCCTCAATAATTTAGGAAAACATACCCGAAGGGGATAAAGCAGATACTGCATAAACCAGCATACCATTATATACTATAAACACTAAAATTTACACATAAATATTTATGAAAAGTTGACCTCCTATGGAGTAGTAGTATTTTCTACAATATTTATCATGTATATGCTTTGCTTGTATTGTTTTATGTAGATATTTAGATTAGTAATCAAAGAGAGCAACTCAGTAGTAACCAAGGAAATGTATACATTGACTATCAATAGCATAATAAGGCTTGAAAGGTCAGGTGAATACTAGTTTTGTTATTTTATATTCAGATTATTTTTATATATACAATAAATAGAATTGAAGTTTATTCTATCAAATGCATCCTCAAAAATGTAGATATGATGCAGGTCCTGTTTCTTCCCTTGTGAATTCCTTGGGTACTGAAAATATTAGACAGTAGACAATGGACTGTAGTCATAGAGAATATTTTCAGGATGTAGTAGATTGACAAGATAACAATTCTTCATCTCCAATGAAGAGACAGATTCTATTTCCTTGATCCACAAATATGGATGAGCTATGTGAATTGCTTTTGCCAATAAGTTATTAGCAATTTGTGGCACAAACAGAGATTTGAAAATCATTTGCACATTGAGGCTTAGCTACTTGCCACTTTGGGGAGTTCTTGTTATCATCATCGTATGAATAAGCCTTGGTCAGCAGATGCATGAGCTAGTCCAATAGAGATGAGCCAAGGCCACCTCAGATCAAAAGAGACACCACTGAACCTGGTGCATATTGCAGACCCGCAGAATCATGAGCTAAAACATGGCTGTATTTTCAAGCCACTAAGTTTTGAGGTTTGAGGCTTTTTTTACACAAACAAATTAGCTGATATATAAATAGGTACCTATAAGAGGTGTGCTGTTGTTGACTAACCTGAAATATGTGGCACTGGATTTAGGACTGGGTGGTAAATTAAAGCTGGAAAAGCAGTGAGGAAACTGCTGCCAAAGCTGAATTAAAAGAACAATTGGCAAAACTGTCACCTGTAGTGACACAGAAGGCAGAAAACTTACCGATACACTTGTTGGCATTGACAAGATAGCTCCCAAGCAAAATGTTCAAAGTGCCAGTTGGCTTCTTTCGGCTTCAAGGATAAAGTGTGGCAAGAGAGAGAGAAGATAAAAAGGAACCATTCTGTTCTCAGGCAGAATTTAAAGGGAAAATGGAGCTGTAGGACTAGGCCTAGAAAACAAAACTGATTTTCATTTCCAGTATGCCCAACCAGCAAAATATTTTCAAAATAAAATGAAAACAAGGATCAAATCAAGGATGTGTCTGTAAAACCCTTTGTTAAAATCCTGAAAGATTCAAGGAGTGTTGAATGGCCTCTCTGAGATACACACAAGGCCTCTAAAAATAATGAGTGTGGTCACACAAAAACTTAATCCCCAAAAAGGCATTTATTAACTCTACAGAGAGAGGCAGTTTCAAAAACAATTGAGATTTTGGATTTTATTGATTAAAGTGGACTAGAATCTGAAAACCCACAAAAAATTTATGGGAGTTTTATCAGTAAAAGGGCCACTAGTTTAGCTGAAAAGAAACTGAGACTTAAAATTTCAACAACAAAAAATCCTCTGTATCTCAACTCTCTATGGGAGGAAGCAAGCTAAGAAAGCAAACAAGGCAATTTTTGTGGGAAAAGCAAGAACATTTAAGAAGATAGAAGCAAGAGCCCAAATGATGGAGTCAAGATTCATGGAGAACTATGGACCAAGAAACCACACTCAAACTTAGAAATTTTGCACTGGGAAGTGACTTCTATGGAGCAGAGCTAAGCCCTAGTCAGAAAAACATTCCTGGCTCCAGAGTCAGAAGACCCGAGAGCATTTGGCCTGTGGGATTTCAGAATTGCATGAATCAGTGCCTGTTATCTGCCTCCTGCTCTTCATTTTTTTTTGAGCAGAAAAGTCAATTATAATTACCTTATCTATCCTTGTCTCACCATTGTATGTGGGGGGCAAATAACTTGTAATTTTAGTTCACAGTTTATGAACTTTAGTTCATGAGAGCAAAAGGAACACATTCAAGAACCATGTTCAGACCTTTTTTTTTTTTTTTTTGCCATACACAGGCCTCTCATTGTTGTGGCCTCTCCCGCTGCAGAGCACAGGCTCCAGAGGCGCAGGCTCAGTGGCCATGGCCCACGGGCCCAGCCACTCCACGGCATGTGGGATCCTCCTGGACCGGGGCACGAACCCGTGTTCCCTGCATCAGCAGATGGACTCTCAATCACTGCGCCACCAGGGAACCCCATATTCAGACCTTTTTAAATCATGAGATTCTAGACTTCCATCTAAAGCTGGAACTCAATGAGGCTTTTGGGGAGTCTTGAGAGGAGATGCGGGTATTTTGAAAGTGGGAGCAAAGTAAATTAATTGCAAACAAAAGACAGACTGTAGTGGGTTATTAAAATGCTCACCATGATCCTTCCTATCATATAAAGGCAGAATCTATTTTCCCACCTCTTGCATCTAGGTTGGTCATGTAATTTGCCATGTAAATGAGACTCACACATGACACAAGCATAGGGTAGAAAAGCTCTTGCATGTTTGAACTTACCTACTTGCAACCTGCGCCAAGGACTTCTGCCACTGCCACCACACGAATACACTTAGACTAGCCTATTGGTTGATAAGAGACATGTGACCTAGTCATATTTATAACCCATCTGAGAGTGAGTCAAGAATCAAACATGTGAATAAAGTTATCCAGAATCAGCCAGGCCCAAATGGCCTGACAATTAACAGCTGAGGAATTAGTAAGCCCAGCAGAGTGCAGCACAGCTCAAGGATGGCCTTGCAGAAACTACCTAACTAAGCAAAAGGTTGTTTTAAGCCACTGTATTTGTTAGACTAGTTTGTTCCACAGCAAAGACAAAAAAATACACAGGACTAATTTACTTCGATATAGACACCTAGGTGTAATCTTGAAAGAATAACGTGAAAGTTTTCTATATCTCCTATTGAGAAGTCTGGAAATCTAGATTGCTGAAGAGTAGATATTTTTGTTTGTTTGTTAAAAGGAAAACATTTGGGGGGGAAGTTGAAACTGTTTTAAAAACATATATCGACACTAGCCCGAGAAATACTATCTTAAAAACCAAGAGAATAAATTATATTGGGGGGAAAGAAACGTAGAGTTAGAGTTGAAAAATGTTGGAGGAGGTCATTCAGAGGATGTGACTGCCTATAGACGCAAAAGCTGAACCCAGGCAAGTGGAGGCTCCTCGACGCCTCCTGTCTTTAGAAAGTACACTATGTTCACTGTTTCCACAGTGGGAGTCATTCTCAAGGATGCAGCCTTGAAAGAACAATATGTTGTTGAGACCATCTGGACAGTATACATAACTGAACCCAATTAAGGCCTCTATATAAACTTTGTAGATTCTGGCAGGTGGGTGAAGACAAGAATCGTACATAAATTCTCTTACTTATTAGAACTGCCACCTATCAATCTGAAGTAGTCTGCCTTTCTTTGGTTTCTCCTTGCCCTCTGTATATGGGGCCCAATTTCCAAACCAACAAAAGATCTAGTAACCAATAAATATACAGGTGACCTAGAGTATGTAACTTGACAGTTCTTTTCCTCCACTGCTTATTAAGTAAAATCAGGGAGATTGGATAAGATGAAATCTTATTTTCCATCTAGCTTTAAAATATCTTTCCAATTCCATTTCAAATTTTGAGGCCTGTCTGACCATTATGCTAATAACAATGTCTTCCATAGCAGTTGAATTCATGTAACTATATTCTTTGCTAGAGGTATATATGGAAGATTTATATATATATTTCAAGAAAGAAAATATGCACATTCCTAACTTTATTTATCTATCTATATTGAGAAATAGAGCTCTGCATTTTCTAATATTAAGCAATTAGTAGTTTCACCAATCAGTCCATTGAAAAGTATTTATGAAATACTTATTACATGTACTGTATTGTGCTTGACACTTTATAGGATATAAGAGATGTTAGACCTAGAAATTGACCTCAAAGACCTTACTATTAATTGGAAAACAAACATATTTACTTATTAGAAAGCAAACCACAAGCTAAAACATAATACATGACAAGTACCAGAGATATCACATAGGTCAGTAGAGCTTAATGGTGAAGAGAGTCAGCTCTGGAGCCAGACTGGGGAAATCTGATCCTGGCTCCATTACTTACCTGCTGTGCAGCTTGGACAAGTTTTTTGACCTCTCTGGGCCTATTTCCTAATCTATAAAATATGTATATAAATCAATAGTACCCACCTCATAGACCATTATAGTGAATTAACATATACAAAAGGCCTACAGCTGTTTAAATGCTAATACATATGAAGTCCTAAGCACAGAGAAAATGTTATGTAAGTATCGTGTATCTAAATGTAGACAGTAAGTGGCTGGGAATGATTAACTACTCCACATGTACTGTTCTGAGAAGAAACAAAACCCAGCCCACGTAGGCCTTAAATTTTAAAAATTAACAAATTTTTAATTAAAAAAGCCAGCCAACTTCCTGTTTTTAATTTCATATTCCATCTGTTAATCAGTTTTCAGAATTGGACAAAATTCCTTAAAATTTTTATTGCCTCGAATATTCCAATGCAGTTTTGTCATAGTAGTTTATATTATGAATGAACTCTAATGACAAGAAGTGTGAAGGGCATATTTTAATCATAATGCTCATGTTGAGCCTGCTCTGCTTTCAAATGGCTGTTAGAATCTATATAGCCATAGCTGATGCATTATGATAGGCATATACATGTAAACTCCCTATCTGTGCTGTGTGATAATGTATCTCTCCCAGGAGACTGACACCCAGTAGGCACTCAGTGAGTATTCTTGGAATAAATTACTGAATATGTTGAAAGTAATTTTAGATGCTGTAGGATACTAAAGGCAATATTAAAAAGTACAAAGCTAAGTAGGAACTATTATTCAGATGGGAGTTCATTTTTTTAACTACATACACAAATAAAACAAATTCTGCAGGTAAAAAATTAATAACTCATTAAAATAATTAATAACTCATTCACATATTGAGATATAGGGAAGTCATTTCTAGCTTATACATGAGTTAAGTTGAATTTTATGCTAGCTAAAATAGCCTGTTTGTGGCCCATCATACGTAAATTGTACATCTGCTTTAGTTATTTAAGAAAAGGGCACATGGACCAGAAGTAAAAAATGTCCATGTTAAAAATAAAGATTAAATGCCCCTCTTCCTGGGATGCCAATGCTGGTACTCCTCTGATGATAAACACTCCTTTCCCAGGTGCCAAGGCCATACTGACTCACTGTGTACATGTTGGTCTGTTCTTTTTTCAAAACATTGAAGAAATGTAATCCCAACTTTTGTAATGTTCTTTGTTCTGACAAGATGTAAAACTGTGCTGAAAACTTTGCTTCTCAGGAGCATCCTCTCAGAGTAATCTGGGAAGATGGCTTCCAGACTAGTCCTTAGTTTGGCTCAAATAAAACTCTTTTCTATTCTTATTATAGATTGTTTATTGATTATTTTTGTTAACAGAGCCTAAATGTTTATAGTGCCACAAAATTCACCTTAGAAGTGATTCTCAGCACAAGCCTGTGGCCGTAGGCCTTAAAGTGTAGTCTCTGGATGGCAGCATCAGCATCTCCTGGGTGCTTGTTAGAGATGAAAATTCTCAGGCCCTATCCCTGAACTGCTGAGTCAGAAACTCTGGAAGTGGGCCCAGTAATCTGTGTTTTAATCAACTCTGCAAGTGTGTCTGTTGCGTGCTAAATTGGGAGAACTCTGGCTTAGAGCAACTTTGTGCTCCTCAAGGGCTTTTCTTTCAGACTTCTAAAAGAATGACATTGTTCTACCTTGAAAGGAAATGACAATTCTTGGGTTATTTTAGGAACTGGTTCCAATACAAGCATACCACATTTTATTGCACTTGGCTTTACTGAACATTGCGGATTTTGCATTTTTTACAAATTAAAGATTTGGGACAATCCTGCGTTGAGCAAGTCTATCGGTGCCATTTTTCCAACAGTATTTGCTCATTTTGTGTCTCTGTGCCACATTTGGTAATTCTTGCAATATTTCAAACTTTTTTTATTACTATCATATCTGTTATAATGATCTGTGATCAGTGATTTTTGATGTTATGTGTCAGAAATATTAAGATTCACTGAAGGCTCAGATAATGCTTAGTGTAAAAAATAAAGTATTTTTTAATTAAGATATGTACATTGTTCTTTTAGAAATAATGCTATTTACATACTCAACAGACTACAGTATGGTGTAAACATAACTTCTATATGCACTGGGAAACCAAAAAATGCATGTGACTCACTTTATTGCGGTGGTCTAAAACTGAACTACAATATCTCTGAGGTATGCCTGTATAACAAAAATAAAAATACAAAAAGGCAAGCTCAGTCTTATTTTCTAAAAACAATAAAATGTAACTGTTATACCAGGGAAATTTTTTCAAACACTTGGGCAGTACTTTTTTAAATGTGTTTTACCACATAACTTATGCTAAACATAATTTTTTTCCTTTCTTTTCATAACTGTTGCTTTAGTGAAGAGAACAAGAAATATCACATAGTACACAGGGAAAAGTCACCAAAGAAAAAAAGCCAAAAACTGAAGGTTGAAGAAAAGGTTAGTATTGAATTTCATTTCAAATACATAGATTTACAAAGCCACAAAATTCATCTAAGGAGGAGCTTGCATAAAATAAAAATAATTTATATGTAAAATGGAAGAACTGATTTTCCCAATTTAACTTCCATTCAGAGACACACTTGTAAATGAAAAGCAGAGTAAAGGCAGGGGTGGGGGAAGACAAAGGGAATTTAGAATCACAGTCTATTGCCAAGGTACTGTCTACATTACCATTTTTAAAAGTAATTGAGCATCTGTATAGGGAATAGCAAAGTATTAACCACTTTGGGAATTAGAATCTAGTATAGCTCCTGTTTTCACAGAGGACACAATCTACTTTGCAATGAAAGTGCATGTTAAATGAGAGAAAACATAAATTTCATACTCTAAGAAACAATATTGTAGCCAGTTTTTTTCCAATGGGCCACAAAAATAGCTCTATTTTATCCAGTAAGATAAGATGATGTTGGTATATAATGCCTCAGACATATAGTAGGTGCTTTGTAAGCATTGTTATTAAACCTTACAGTACATTCTATTATCTTTACTTTCAAGCTGGAAATATCAGCTCCTTAAATGGCTGTGTTAATATACCAAGGAGAAGGAGTTAGTGAACAAGAAAAAGAGAAGACACACTTGTCCACTATGCTAACAACAGGTTTCAGAGTTTGTCGTAAGAGGATTTAAGTCACCTAATGAGGAACAGTGGGAGACTATGGGACATATAATAATGAAACTGTAAATAAGAAGCAATGTATCAGGAGAATTTATTGAACTCCAGAGCCATGTAAGTTATTCCAGAACATGTTAGCATGTACAGGAGGAGGAAGAAAAAGCTTGCAAAGCTTAGGTTTCTTCTCAGATGGGTGGGAGGATAAGATATGTATAAGAAAACTCAGAACAAGGTAAGTGCCTATTTTATGATGGGCTACAGGGGTCAATATCAATCAGAAAAAGATTCACATTGGCAGGTGGTATCAAGGTTAAGTTGGTTTGGGATTCCTTCTTCAGCTGTTTTTTAAGGATAAAATCATTGTCTCTCTTGCTGCTTTCCTTTTCCTTCTCTTCCCATACTCCCCAAACCACAAATATTAAAGAGTTTACAGTGGTAAGACAGGGGTAATATGATTTAAAAAGTTATAAAGAGAGTAAATGATAACAGAACAGGGTATCATCAGTAGTCTGTTCTAAGAAACAATCAACCAAATAAGTGGACGGGGGCAGAGAATGAGAGGAAAGGGCAGGAGGCAATTTTTCCATACAAAATATCAATGGTTCATCATACAAACAAAACTCAAATCTACAGAACTAATTAAAATTGCCACCAAGTTTGTCAATGGAACTGTAATTTTTACTACCTCACACTCAGACATCCTAAAATGGTTTACAAAGTGATTTTGCACACATTTTATTATTAATTCACACAAAAAACTTGGGTAGAAAACAGCTGCTCAAAAAGCTTGAGCGATTTGAGTAAAAGCTAACAGCTAGATATTGGATAGAGCCAGAACTTGAAGCCAAATGTTCGAAATACTGCTCTTTGAAGAACCAAAGGTGGGGACGTTCTGGTCTATATTACATTAGAAAATGAGTTCTGAAGACGGAAGTAACTGCCATTTGTTGAGCACCAACTGTGTGGTAAGTGTTTTGCTCTCTGAGAGGTCTCCCAAGCCCAGCTGCTGAGTCCTAGGACCCATATATTATTATATGAGCCTCTGCTCATATAATCAATGGCCTCTTCCTGTCAACACCCCTAATAAATAGAATGAGGTGGAAGTGATGCTGTATAACCTCCCAGGCTGGGTCAGCTCAGAAAAGACAATAGTGTTTTTGCTTCTCTCTCTCTCTTTCTCTCCAGCATCTCAACCACCATGCTCTGAGGAATTCAGGCCATATACAGAAGCCATATGTAATTGTTCTAGACCACAGTCTCAGCTGACATCCCAGCCAACATCCAGCCTAATCTCCAGAAATGTGAGTGAGGAAGACTTGGCCAGGCACTGTCTGACTGTACCACGTGTAGACCCCGAGTGAGAAGAGTCACATCGAACTCAGTAAGCCCTCAGAGCCATAAGGAATCAAGCAATTGTTGTTGTTTTAAGTCATTAAGCTTTAGGGTAATTTGTTTTACAGCAAAGAACAACCAGCACTTCATTTTTTACCTGAATTATTTTGTTACAGAAGGCAACTAGTTCAACTTGTGGGTGCTCTGTGGAAACCGACTAGATGATAAATATGTACTACCCGGTGAAGTCTGAAGCCTCATTGTGCATGGACAGGATTGTGAGGCAATGGCAGGGATGGCTACGTAATTTGTGGGCCCCAGTGCCAAATGAAAATGTGTGGACCCTTGTTCAGAAAGCAGGAAAAAAGTGCTCTTAATGCACATGGAAAGCTTGCTTTCTTTCACAGATTCTTTAACACTTTGTTTTTTTATTTGCTATTCATGCCATTTTCAGTAAAGAAAAATTAACATTTTAAATGATGAGCATGATTTTTACTGTTTGTATTATGCGATGCTAGTTTCAAATGCAAATATCAAAGCATTGAACTTATATGCGGAATCACCAAAATTACACAATTCATATTATATGGCTCCTTCCCAGAGGGTACCACGGGCTGATAGAAGAGAGAGATGCAAGCCAGACTCAGAAAACCTGGAAGAAAAAAGAGAGGACCCTGGCCCACCCCTGGGTAAAGCCAGCCTAGGGAGCGTTCTGGGGCACAAGGACTGTGGGGCAAGTGTAGACCCTAACAGGTGACACAGGTATGGGGCGGTCCAGTGATGCAGGGAGTAAGTGCTGGCCTGCAGCAGATCCCAGAGCTGTTCCATGGAGGAGGCGGATTTGGAAAAGTCAGCCCCGTGTCCCTCTGGTGCATGGGCAAGCCCACCGTGACACACAGGCGACCCCGAAGGATCTTTAAACTTCTGTGCTGGGAGGCACTCATACCTGGATTAAGGGTGGACAAGAGGCCAGACGCAGTCTCCAGTGGATGGATCATGGAGCAGGGGCTGCTAGTCTGGGGTAGGGATGGTTAATGTCATTCCAGGCCCCAAGACACTGCAAGTTCCAGACACCCACCCTGACCTTCCTGCACCCACACCCAGGCCCCAGTCAGGGATGGAGGATGGCAGAGATCACAGGGTGGGGGTGGGGAGAAGAAGGTGAGTGGGGCCCAGGTGGCCAGGGAGTCAGGGAGCAGGGAGAACCGGCCAGGGAGACTGCAGTGAGCCAAGGCTGCAAGCCCCTGTGCTTGCTCCATCATCTCATGAGATTTCACTGACAAAACACTGAAGATGTCTGTTAGGGATCTTGGAATGGAAAAAAAGAAGTATTGCATAGTATACAATAGTCCCCCTTAATCCACTGTTTCATTTTCTAACGTTTCAGTTAGCTGTAGTCAACCATGGTCCAAAAATAGTACATGGAAAATTCCAGAAATAAATAACGTGTGTTTTAAGCAGCCAGCCATTCTGAATAGCATGATGATATCTCACACTGTCCCACTTTGTCCTGCCCAGATGTGAATCATCCTTTTGTCTAGCATATCTGCCCCATTAGTCACTTAGAAGCCATCTGGGTTATCAGAGCACGTGTGTTCAAGCGACTCTTATTTTACTTAATAATGGTCCCAAATGCAAGACTAGTGTTGCTGTCAATTCAGATATTCTTTTACTCTGCCTAATTTATAAATTAAACTATGTATAGGAAAAACATAGTATATATAGGATTTGGTACTATCTGCGGTTTCAGGCATCCACTGGGAGTGTTGGAACTTATCCCTTGCAGATGGGAGGAGACTCCTGTATATGCTAATATAATCCCTGGACTGGGAGACAGGGTTTCTGAATTCTGTTCCATTGTCCTTCTTAATTTTATATCTTTGGGGCACTGACCTTCTCGTCTACAAAATGAAGGTTTGCTCTGTGATTCCTCAAGTCCAGTTATTTATTCTTTAGTAAATATACACTTAGTGTCTGTTAGAGGCTGGGGAATGTGCTAAATCCTGAAATTACAGGGGTGGACAAAAGCGAAAGGCAGCTTATAATGCCATTAGGAAGAAGAATAGTCAATAAGTAATTACAAATGTAGTTCATCCCATAATAGAAGCACAGGAGGCAATGGGAGCCCCTGGGGGTGGGGAGTCTTCCTACACACTTCATCCTCTTTGAAGTGTGTATAGGAAGACTTCCCTGAGGAACGAATGTTTAAGATGAAACTGGAAGGATGATCAAGAATTAGTTAAGTAAACTGTTTCTTGGTTTGTGGGAGATAGAAGAACAGGTTGCACAGAGACACAGAGAAAAGGCAGAAGAAGGGCAGGGCATTCGCAGCAGAGAGAAGAGCATGGGCTGCAGTACTGACTCTTGAACAGACACTGACTATGTGAGTCACACACAGCCAATGCTAACATACTTAGGGGAAAAGAAAGTGGGTTCTTACTGACCCATGAGAATGTGATGACTTAAAACTGGAAACCAGCAGTGTGGTCTCAGAAGCAGGAAGGAGCAGACAGCAGACAAAACAAGTGTTTTTCCCAAACACAAAACATGAGATAAGGATTTGGGTTCAAGGAGTTCATTTTGGAAGTTATTGCAGGAAGTTCATGGGAATGTAAGACAGGGAAAGGACGATAGCTAATAAAGGTTGCTCCGTGGGTAACTGGAACTAATTCCTACTGGGGACCCTCTGAGAAATGGAATGGAATACTCCCTCAGAGTTGCCTCCTGTGGGGTAAGAATGCTGAGGTAGTCTCACCAACTCCCATCCTTCATTGGTTTGGGATTGCTCCAGGGCAGATAACTCCCCAGTACTGCTGGTCTGGCTCATCTGTGGGTACACCATACTCCCAGGACCAGAGAATGCCTCAAGCAGAGACCAAGGAAGCTATTGACATTTCTCCCTGAAGGTGAATTTCAGGGTGGGCTGAGAGGATGGGAGAGGGGCACAAACACTGTCTGCAACAGTGTCTGATTGAGTGGCTCATTGAGCTGAGAGAGATAGGACATGGAGATGAGGATACAAGCAAATTCTGGAGAACACCATGGCCAAAAGGGGAGAGATACGGTGATAGCTGGTGCTTTCTAGCTCTTAAAATAAATCCATAGATTCACAAAGTTTTAGCACTCAATATTTCCATTATCATCTTACATGAGAAAACTGGACCTGAGAGGAGTTAAATCACTTGTCCAAAGTTTCACAGCCATCAGGAGTCTGAGTCGCCTAACATTTGCCCCTGTCTTCTTTTTACCATTACATTCTTCTTCACTAACATGGCTTTCACCTCGAAAAGACAGAATAAGAGGAAGAAAAAGAAGGGGAGGAGAAGGGGGAAGGCGAAGAACAGATGGGGATTGGCATGATCATCGTCATCCAGACGGGACATAATCAGCCCCTGGAAAATGGATTTACAAGTGAAGACAGAAGTCAGCAGTCAGAATGAGAAGACCTCCACCTTCTTAAAATGTATATAAATATTTTCCTGCAAGAACTCCCTCTTTCTCCATTTTCATATCTTCTATAATTTTGAAGAAGTACAACAAAAACATTTCCAGAGAATTCTGCTACTGTGCTCTATATGTACATTAAGGTATACAGCATTTAAGGGAGAAAAACTGGATTTCCCCAGTTTGGTAATAAAGAGTTAGACTAAAATTTTAAGTGCAGCCATGTACCAGTAATCCTCCAAAGAATAAGCATATAACAGAGGAACAAAATTCTACTAAACTCGGATACATCATGGGCTTCTAGAAAATGATTTAAAGAGCCAAAAAATCAATATTAACACAACATGTAATCATTTATAGGAGGACAAAGTTCTCAGAACTGTATTTTACTTGCAGTCTAAAATTATATCTCCATATAGTACGAGAACATGGCTTTAGTCACTGGAGAGATTCTGCTGGCACAGAGTGATTTATTCAAGGAGTGTAGGAAGATTTGAAATATTAAAACCTTCAATTTGAAAGGTTATTTTCTCTGCCTGGACTATAATTATATATGAAGGTAAAAATATGACATGAAAAAATAAGACATCTGCAAATTAAGGATACATTATAAGGTGAACAGAAATTTTTAAAATAAGGTGAACAATAGAATTTTTCATTAAAGATATCTAACATACTAAATATATACTTGAATGAGGTCAAATGTAAGAGTAAGTCACTGTAATTGCTTCCATGATCAATTTTAAAAAGAAAAATGCTATAGAGGAGTTATTTTAATGATGGCTACGTTTTCTAGAAGCCCAGGTGAGTTTTTGGCATATATCTCAACCTTTCCTAAGATCTTCCCAAAATGACTTACTCTGCCCAAATCTTTCTATTTAAACAGCTTCAAAGGATCACGGTGAATCTTGGATAGCTCATACATTTCTAAATTCAACTTCTGTCAGACTGATTTATGATTTTAAATTGGACTTATGTCAATTTGATTTACGTTTCTGCTCTTGGCTGAGGCTATGCGTACTTACCATCACTGAGTTGTCACAGAGAAAGAAGATCCACAGGGACAGAGATGATATACCTCTCAAAGGGCCATTAATGGGAAATAACAGAACAAGTCTTGTCCTTTGCTATCAGTGGCCCATGAGCTTCAGGAAGCAGATGTCTTGCAGTACCAGGGACGAATTCGGTGTGTAGACACCACTGAGATAAGTAAATAGATATATCCTGTGCATTCTGGGAATGTGACAGTTCCCATAAAGTTCCTTTTGAACTTTCAAAGAATGGCTGAGTTAGGATACCATTTAAGACTCATCGCTTATGACCATTAAGAGATATTACAATTGTGTTCAGTGCTCCTTACTACAGAGCAATAGCCATTACAGTTGTCTTGATTTTTCCCATTTTAACATAGACATTTTTCTTGTCCCAGGGAGAAATAGTTACCAGGGTTTGGTGGAGAAAAAATGTGTAACACATTATTGCACCATCAGTATTCACAGAAATTTCCTAGCCAACAAACTTGAGAACTTGACAGTAAATTATTGACCTTTTTTAATACTTTGCCCTTTTAGGAACAAGATAGTAATTTTAACATTAACAACAGTTGGCCAAGATATAGAGTCCTATTTTCTCCATTTGGGATCTGCCATTATCACACATATTCCTCAAAGTCTTGTTATCACTGCTAAGCATAATTTAACTATTTTCTTTCTCTTTTTATTGTTAATTACTGTATTTGAATTCTACATACCTAAAATAAAAAATAAATATAGACTGTAGGTTTCTATTAAGGATGTCAATATTTTCTCGGATTATCATCCAACAGTGCAATGACAAGTTTCCCCAAATGGTCTTTTGCTTATCTTTGATTTACAAAGCATCTGCTGAAAACATTACCTCTTTAACAGTTACAGTATAGTTTCTGCAAATTGCCACTGTTATTACCTCCTAGGAAAACACCAAAAGTTAGCTTGAAGAATATGTTTTGAAATTTTTTGAGAGAGAAATTGTTTCCACTGAATAGCTGCAGAAAACAGAACAAAAATATACCATGATTTTCAATGACCCTGTCAGTGCCAGAAAATGTGCTTGTCTAAGTAGACCCTGAAGTACAAAACAAGACCATAAAATTTTACATTTTCTGTAAACTTAAAACTATGACCATCAAAAACTCTCTGACCACTTTCTTCACTATGGATAGCAGCACTCAAATAATAGGGTATTCAGAGAGTTATGAAAGCTTACTCCTTACAGATCTTTAATAAAGAAAACAGCTTTGTCTTTGGACAGTTTATGTACAGTTCTCTAACTGGAAAGAATGTTCTAAGCCAATTGTAAAGGCCTAATGTCTTCCTAGAATTTTATATAAATTATATGCCCAATCCCGGAAGATGGTTCTATTGGTCTCAGAGGATCTCTGGCAGCCTTAATTCTACTTGCCAGTAGGACTCTGATATGAAATTAATCTGAATAACTTGGTGCTTCCCCAAATTATCAAATACTTGAGCACTTCAAAGCAACACTGAATTCTAGTAAGGAGCAGTGTAACTTTGTTGAACTGCAGATATTAACACTAGACAACGCTCCCGAGAAAGCTAGGCCACACATTCCCCACCTCATTCTAACAAACCGTGCACACAGTTCAAGTCTGTGTCTTGGTAAAATGAGCAATTATGACAGGTTTTAGGCAATGCTGTAGAAGCAGCAAGTGTCAAAGCTCTGCCATACTACCTCTGCCATATCTATGGCTTCAAGTACCTCACTGTTCTTTGTCACATCACTGGTTGATAGAGCAGAAGGCTGCTAATAGCTCTGGGAGAAAGTAATGATTCAGTACAGAGTATTGTGACTGTTACGTGTCTCACGTTATATCAAGAAATTTAATCACTTATTTAGCTGTTTCTTCGAGACAGAGTCCTCTGACAGCTCACTTAGCGTGCCAGGAGAGAAGAAGAAGAATTCATTTCAGATTCTTCATGCTCCTGACAACAGGTGTCACGGCGAAACCTGATTATCCTGGTTAGGAGTATGTTTTCCCTAAAGAGTGGAAGTGCTCACACTCTGCATGATCCTTTCCTTTCTCATCAAGCCTGATGTTTCAGTGCTTTGCTGCAAATTAAAAGCCTATGATTATACTGGACTGTGGGTATGAGATATTGCCCAATACAAAACACAATACAAACAAAGAAAGGAAAGGAAAGCAAGTGACAGATTTTTTAATGTGTACTTTGTAGCTCAGGTCACTTTATGACAGGTACCAACCAGAAGCAGCAGCTGAGCCAGTTTTCAGACAACCATGGACAGCTCCTAGAATACTGGCTACCAGACCAGCCTACATAATGATAATTCAGGGTGAACTTTAACCAGAAAGCCAAGCACATTTGCTTTGTCTACCCTTTATTCCAAAATGGCCTGCATTCTCCATGGTCAAAGGTTTTGTCTAAATTCCTTGATTTATATTCTGACTTCCATTTCAAGGATGTTAATCGTCTGTTTCACTTTTAGAAATGGAGACCTAACCAGGGGGTACTTGGCAGCCATGGGAAAAACAGAGTAATGGTTTGTTAGGGGTAGGGTGACTGTTGGACCCAGCTAAACTATCATTATGATCTAAGGCTTAGATTCTCTCTGGAAGTTGAGAGGTGTCAAGTATATTCACGTGTCACTGTATCCTTCTCACTCTATGCTACCCCTCTTTGTTTTATTAATAGAAGTTTAAAATTCAGGTGTATTTTTCATAAAGATAACGGCCATTGCCCTATTTACAGACTGCATCAGAAATAAGAATTTTACTCTGAAAAAGTGCTTTGAGATCATTTGTGGAAAATATCATAATCAATTTGTCATCATTTATTATACTGATATACATTCAGAAATATTATGAATGTTTTATGTACTCTGTAATTTGTTAGAAGACAGTATGTTCTCATGTAAAATACTCATTTATCTGTAACCTAAGCCCTTAGTAGAACATACTTGGAAATATATTTCTATTTATTGATTTATTTATCCTGAGAAATAATAGGCATAGATCCACTGAAGCAAGTTATGAGGGAGGGCCAGAAAAATCATGTTCTGGATATAAACAACATATTCAACTCTATGCTATAAATAGCCACAGAAAATTAGTTTTAGATAAAGAGATATCCAAAGGTGGTCTGATAGATCAAAATATAGTCTTATAAATAGTCTTTTATAAGACTATTTAGTCTTATAAAATAGTCTTTTAAAGCAAATAGATTTAATCTCACCATTTCCATTTCTAAATTTTTCACCTTTCCCTCCCTGGATGTAAGCATGCCTGAAATTTAGGAATCAAATATACTCTAACAAATATAAGACTTTCCCTTATAAACATAATTTCTCCAGTAACATGTAATATTAATCAATTCAAATGCTATGTAGAATGTCTGCAATATCTAACTCATGTTGTCTTTAGTAAGATAACATTTGAAAAGTATATCAATTAAAATAAGAAGGTGACAGATGGCTTAATAAGTTAATATTAGTTAATGAATTAATAAACATGGTGTACTGGTTATCTATTGCTACATAACAAAATTAGTGATTGAAGACAATAAACATTTATCTTATAGTTTCTGCGGATCAGGAATCCAGGTGCAGCGTAGCTTGGTGCCTCTGGTTCAGAGTCTTTTATGAAATTGCAATCAAACTGCTGCCTAGGGTCAAGCTCCTATCACAAGACTGGATTCGGGGAGGATGCCCTTACAAGGTGCGTCAGGTGGCTGCTGGCAGGCCTCAGAACACCTGCATCCAAGCTCATGCACTTGTCCCTCCCCACAGGTCTGCCTCACAACATGGCAATTTATTTCTACTTCATTTCTAAGTGGAAAGAGCAAGAAAAAACATCCAAACTAAAAGTCAGTCTTTTTTCACCCAAGTTTGGAAGTGTCATCCCATATTGCTTACCATATTCTGTTCATTAGCAAGTCAGTAAGTCCAGCGCACATTCAAGGGAAGGGAATTACACAAAAGTGTGGATATCTGGGGTGAAGGTAAAGGCTGCCTTTCACATATATTGTGTTGAAACTCTCTTGGAAATATATACTCTAAGTCTCAATTTTGCTCAATCAGCAGCCATTGCTCATTTGTGATAATTGATTAAAATATCCGATATCAGTATGACTAATTCAGTTATTTGCACCTCCTGGACTAAAGGCTCCAATAAGCACATTTAAATATGATTTATTCTTTTATATAAAGTAAGTTATATCTTCCAATGTGGGCCAGTTTTAGCACTGTAAGAAAATAATTTGAACTTTTTGTACTATTTATAATCATCTTTATAAGTAATTTCTACTTATCAAATAATTGTTAGATATCATTATATTGTTTGGAAATGAGATTATGAAATCCTCTGGTAAAGTATTAGTAAACTTAAGTTTAAAATCATGACTCAAATCTGATGAGAATAATTTCTCTTTCAGTTTGGCAAGAATATTCTTTTGATTCAGTAGAAAGGGGTTAAATTGTAGAAGGAAACAGACAAAAATGTAAAGGACTTGGAAAACTTGATTCATTCCACATATATCATTACCTCTAATTTTTAAAAATGAAAAATGGAAAATGAGTATCAATCAGAAATATGTATAATACCCATATCTGCCACGCATACAGCTGTCATTCAATTCATCATTTCTCAAAGTAAAATATGTTATTCAAGTCTTGCTCCAAGTCACTCATGTTATTCTTTATATAAGCATCAACAAGGATTAAATTTAAATATTAATAATGAGTCACCACTTCTGACCCTTCACAGTTTTCCAAGGGATCATTTTCTATACATTCTGTATCAGACTATTACATTTTTAGCTCTCTTTCTTGAGCCACGTAATGGTATCAGACCATCAGAATCACATTGGATCCCTACTACTTATTTATTTTTTTAAGTTAGAAGGGGTCAGACCAATCCTGTGATCCACTGGTATTTCAGAGGATGTCATGCTCATTTCAGAACATCTGTCTCCCTGACCTGTCTCTTGCCTGTGGTTGGCCCTAAATTGAAACTGTTGCATGTGACAAAAAACAGGTTCTAATGATCATGCATATCTGCAAAAATCACACCTCATAACACAATAGTCTTCTCAAGGCTTTCAGAATACCCTCTGTTGAAATGATTTATCACTTTCAAGAATGCCATTTTAAAATTTTTCTAGCAACCATATAAGGCACATGCTGAGAATGCTAAGAATTAGATAATTTTAAATACATAGAGGCAACTTTATTTTCCTAACTGATTTAATTATATAAGTAGAAGATTTGTTTAGAGGTTATTCATAAATGATAATACAAGTTGACATAAGAATTGTTCATAAATGTATATATGTAATATTTATATATATATATACACACACATACATTGTATATTCAGGCTTACACATACTGTGAAGAATAATGAAACTGCTTTTCATCTAAAATGATTCTGAAATGCACTTTTACCAAAGCATAAAGGACCCATGTATGAATTTATGTGCATCAAACTGCTAAGATTTACAAGTTAAACAATTTTAAAAGGAAATAATGAGTGCTAAGAAGTAAATGTCACTTAAAAATTCAAGTTCACTCCATAGGACGAAAGAAAAATCTGATTACCAAAAAATAACATACATTTTTAATTCCTAAGAGAAAAATAGCTCTTTTAACTGTTATTTGAATTCATCAGCTTTAAATTTGAAACTGTATGGCTATCCTTTCCTCTGGTGATGATTTCTTAACGTGAAAACAAAGTTTCATTCAAGACCTTTATAAACACATAAGCGATTAGCTTACCCTGGCAATGAGAAGATTAGTGCTTTGAGAAAGAGTATCTTATGTGAGTTAGCAGTTATTTACCAGCTTTCCCCAAAATAACAACTTTCACATATAGGAACATATATTACCCAAAGATAAGAGTGTCACAGTGAACATTTTGTTGAACTGCCTACTATATTTTGTCTCTACACTGCTTTTTGTGTGTCTTGCCCTAACAATTCAACTCAGCCATTACTCTTCCTTGATGTAACATACCACTTACCTGATTTTAACTGGGAGAACTGATAGTTTCAGTAGTTTTCCCCTCCTTTACTAACTTTTCTCCATTTCTTACTATAATTAATCTCTGGAAAAAGCCTGAATCGAAAAAGCTTTAATATACTCTGCTTTCATATTTCTATGATGGTCCTACATGGTCTGATGAGTCTATATTTAAATTACAAATCTTCCTTGACTTACTATGGGGTTAAGTCCTGAAAAACCCATCGTAGTTGCAAGTACTGTAAGTTGAAAATTCATTTAATACACCTAACCTATGGAACATCATAGCTTAGACTAGCCTACTTAAATATGTACAGAACAATTACGTTAGCCTACAGTGGGCAAAATCATCTAACACAAAGCCTATTTTATGATAAAGTGTTGATTGAATACCTCATGCAATTTATTGAATATTGTCCTAAAAGTGAAAAATAGAATGGCTATATGGATTACAGAATGACTGTATATGTCTCTGTAGCAGAGCTGACTAGGAGCTGCGCCTCACTGCCACTGCCCAAGATCACAAGAGAGTATTGTACAGCATATTGCTAGTCCAGGAAAAGATTGAAATTCAAAGTACAGTTTTTACTCAATGCTTATAGAGCTCACGCCATTGTAAAGTCAAAATATCATAAGACAAACCATTGTAAGTAGTATTATCTTCTCCTGAGCAGTCTCTACAGATTTTTTTGTGAAAGTAAGTTAAATCTTATTAGTAACAAAGGATTACTAGCTGTAGTAGTCTGCTAGGGCTGTCCTAACAAAATACCACAGACTGGGTGGTTTAAACAACAGAAATTTATTTTCTTATAGTTCTGGAGGCTAAAAATCTAAGATCAAAGTGCCAGCAGGGTTGGTTTCTGGTGAGAACTCTCTCCTTGGCTTACGGATGACCATTTTCTCCCTGTGCCCTCACATGGCTTTTCCTCTGTGCAACATGTTCCTGGTGTCTCTTCCCATAAGAACACCAACCCTATCAGATTAGGGTCCCATCCTTATGATCCATTTAACCGAATTATCTCATGAAAGAACCTATCTCCAAATACAGTCACATTGGGGGTTAAGACTTCACCATGTTGATTTGCAAGGAAAACAGTTCAGTGCATAACACTAGGCAACACGCTGGGATCTTAAAGGGCTGGCTCTTAGTGATGTCAAGTCTTTAGGGTCCCACAGGAAACTCTATGCTTCATCTAGGATTCATTCAGCTCTAGAAGGCCTGTGGCTTTCCATTTGCTAACCCCATCACAGATCTTCAGCTACCTCTGGACTTGTGTCTTGGTATATAGACCAAGTATATATGGACTCATGTCTTTGCATAATTGTAGCAACCAGTGGCACTTCTAGAGTAAACTCTTGTAACCTTTCCTCTACACTTCAGGAAATAAAGCAAATCATTTACCAGTTACTCACAGAAATCCAGGGTACTATCCTATAAGGGTACCACTCCCCATCACATAAATATCCATCCATACATGTAATATTTGGAGCCATCTGAGTAAATCAATCATTTATTCATTTACCCATTCACTTATGAACTACTTATTGTTGAATGTGCTAGTCAATATCCAAGACACTGGGAATTCAGATACAAGGAAGATAAGGTCCCTGTCCTTGAACAATATATAAATGAGAACTAAATTTGAACTTTTAAAATTTGGACCTTTGGACCTAAGTTTGAAGTACATAATCACTATCTCAATTTTAATACCATTAAAAGGTGGATCAAAATTAAAATTCTTCCAAGTCAGGACTCCTGCTAAGCCATACAGTGCCTTTGTACAAATTAAAAAATGGGAACCCCTCATTTTTAATGCCAAAATGGGAACCTCATTTGGCCCAGATTGACACATGAACAATGTTGTTGTACAATAAGCACCCTTTTCTTCAAGGGACACAAGCTAAGCAGGACACCCATGCAGGATTTTGGCCACCTATAGACCCTTCAGTTATACCCTCTTGTCCACAGAACATAAACTGCACAATCAATCATACATGGCAGGGCTTCCCTGGTGGTGCAGTGGTTGAGAGTCTGCCTGCCAATGCAGGAGACACGGGTTCGAGCCCTGGTCTGGGAAGATCCCACATGCCATGGAGCAACTGGGCCCGTGAGCCACAACTACTGAGCCTGCGTGTCTGGAGCCTGTGCTCCACAGCGAGAGAGGCCGCAATAGTGAGAGGCCTGCGCACCGTGCTGAGGAGTGGCCCCTGCTTGCTACAACTGGAGAGGGCCCTTGCACAGAAGCGAAGACCCAACACAGCCAAAAATAAATAAATAAATAAATAAATACTTAAAAAAAAAAAATCATACATGGCAGTCGTCTTCCAGGTGGTGGGACTTAAAATGTATTGAGGAGCAACACAGACCCCCAGAAAACATTCCAACTTAATGCCACCCCTGCAATCTAAACAATTAAGCTGAGAAGATTAAAGTCTAGGAGATTTTGAGGTCAATCCGGAAACCAGGGAGCATAGTCAGGAGAATCCAAAAGTCAAAAAATGTGAATAGCTATGAATTCCACAGCAATGAAATTCCAGCAAGCTTTGTGATTGATTTTATACCAGGGATCTCTTTCATCTGCTAGAGAAAAAAAGAAAGGTAGAGTACCTTTATAACATGCTTGTCCCAGGCATCTGTTTTCTGGGTTGGATTACAAATGAACAGAGACCTAAGCTATGAATGCCATGTACATTATGAGTACTTACTAAATGCAAAGCAATAAAATCCTGCTTTATGCAGAGGAAAATAGAGAAAGTGAGATTTTTTCTTTCAATAAGTTGGGTAAAAATGACTAATCTCTACAGTTATGGAAACAATTACTGGGTGAAAATAGGTGGTCTCAAAAGTGTCCCGCATACACTATTCTAAAGTATCTCCATATTTCATTTATTTTAGTTAGTGTTTTTCCAGTAGGCATGCATGACTGCATGTCATCAATTCGGTGAGTGAGAAGTCTGATAACACCATTTTTCTATATCATGAAGATAAATACACAACTTAGCTTTAGGCTTATAATTAAATGAACCACAAAACTCATTTATTAAAATACATTTCAGATTTTTGGACAGAAATTTATTCATGTTCAAAGGCAACAAGAAATTATTGTAAAGGTTATTGAACTGAAATTTGTATTGATATTATTTTTAACCCAGAAAAAAATGTTAGTAAAACCTGTACTCTCTTAACTATAAGTCATATTTAGGTGGACAAATTATTAAAAGAGTAATAGAAAATATCGCTGGTAATATATGCTGACAAAATATGAATAACATTTTTTAAATGTGATTAAAATCAAAACCACTGCAATACCTATGATCATACAATAGCACTAGATTCTAGGGCAATCATCTAGCATCTATATTCTAGACTATCACAGCTTCTCATTCCCCCTTCCAGCAAGCACACTTATTCTTAATCTTTCTCATACCTATTCTATCTTAATTTTCTACTAATATTTTACACTTACATATACACTCTCTTTTCCTCCAAAGATAGAATTGTATATACACACACACACACACACACACACACAAATATATATTGATCTTTCCATTGAAAATATCTTATGAATACCTCTGCATATTAACACAAAGAGAACTACTTTATTCTATTAAAGGGCTGTATGATGTTCCATTGTATGACTCTCCTATGACTTCTCAGTGCTCCACTGAAAGACACTTTTAGTTTTAGTTTTATGTACAACCCTGCAACTAAGTTAACATCTGTCTTTATGTACTCACTATGTACCATATTTTTTTCCATATAATAAATTTCTCAAAAAGGATTGCTAAATCAAAGTTTTTATGATATTCTCGAGACCAGGATTTATTTGTAGATTCTCACAGGATTCATATAACACTCTAAAATATGGTGGTTACTAAATGGTATTAGTGGTTGACTACACTGACCTTTGTAGACAATCTAAACAGATACAATTGAATGGCCATTTCACTTTTCCCTACCGCAATAAATTCTCCACAGC
>NW_006769434.1:423516-424929 GCF_000442215.2 Lipotes vexillifer
ATCTAAATCTTCAGTTTAGGAGGTTCTGGTGATGGGCAACTCTTTATTGAAAAGCAATGCTTTATTCTGTTTGATAGAAAGGAAAGCCACACTCCACTGTCACTGAGTGAGCACTAACATCTCATGATTTTACAGCATTATTGAGAAAATACAGTATGTATTAGGTGAGTGTAGTATACTTGAAAGAATATTGTCTTAAGGCAAGCCTGTTGCTCTCCAGATTTGTCACTCTGTGCCAGCTTCATTCATAAAATAAGATAAATGAAATAGACAAATTCTGTGGTCCTTTCTGATCCTAAAATTCTCCACTATAAATCATGTCAATAAAGATAGCATTGGGGCTTCCCTGGTGGCGCAGTGGCTGAGAGTCTGCCTGCCGATGCAGGGGACACGGGTTCGTGCCCCGGTCCGGGAAGATCCCACATGCCGCAGAGCGGCTAGGCCCGTGAGCCATGGCCGCTGAGCCTGCGCGTCCGGAGCCTGTGCTCTGCAACTGGAGAGGCCACAACAGTGAGAGGTCCGCGTACCGCAAAAAAAAAAAAAAAAAAAAAAAAAGATAGCATTGCCGTACTATTCAGCTTTTAAAATATACCTTCTATTTTGATTGAAAACGGAATTACTAGAAACATTTTTTCCTAAATTCCTTCAGATTGTATAAAAATGGGGATAAATGTGCATATATTCTCTGTAATTTGTGAACAGTCAAAATGGACGTACTGATTCCTACTACAGTGTTTTTGTGAAGATACAGAGAAAGTACTTAGAATAATTTGTATAGGGCTTACCGCATACAGCTAATCAGTGACTACCACTTTTCTCATTATAATCATTGGAGAAGGTTTAGAGCTTATGCGTAAATACTGTATCACTATATCCTGTTTTAAATTATAAAATTATTCAGAATAGCAGAAGTAAATAATCATTATCAAAAAAATTTTATGATACAAAATACGTGGTATCCAGTTCCTTTCATAAAGAAAATAATACTTTCAAACATATTTATTCCTGAGCTAATATTGAGAGAGCACAAGAACTTAAAAAGAATACACTTACTGTCATCAATCATTGTCAGTGTCTAAGCCATTAACTGAAAGAAACCTGTGTTATATAACTTAAGTAACAATGGCAAACCACATCTTTGGTGGAAGTGGCATCCCAGGGTTCTAGCACTTAAAATAGTTACCCCAAGCATATATAAAGGTCAGCACATGTATGTTTTATGCACTTTATTAGTTCATAAGATTTCAAACTGCACCATACTACAGCAAGAAAGGATATGAGTCAATCATTAAATTTTTTAGAGGTAGAAGATTCAAAACTTTGATCCAATTTAAATCAATTCTCGCCTAAGGTACAATATACACACTGTCCATATTGCAACCAAACACCACAGAATTTTTGTCCACACTCTTT